>NC_081410.1:71441611-71749111 GCF_030272615.1 Cryptomeria japonica
CCTTTCCTGAGGCCATTAATGATAATGGTCGAGTCTCCTTCAATAGACAATTTGTGAATGCCCCTATTTTGGTAGAGAAGAAGACCTTCAATGAGGGCTAAAATTTCAGCCCTATTGTTGGACACAAGCCCTATGGGTTTAGCTGCCCTAGCCAATTCCTTCCCAACTTCATCATGCAGACAACAACCAATACCTACAGGACCTGGATTACCACGAGATGCTCCATCAAATTTTAACTTAAACCAGCCCCTTTTAGGGGCTATCCACTTACAAGCATTCCTCAACTCTTGATTTTTGGAGCTACCTATACCAAGAAAGGAATGGATCCTCAAACCAAACCATCTCCCTCTCATCTTCTCATCCCAATAGGTCATTTCTGAGAGGATGCTAGGGAATTTACAGATTCTGCTATTTGAAAGCTCAACTATTGAAGCTTCTATTTTGATTACTAAAAGGGACCAATCCATCTTCTTTTCCTTAAAGAGTCTCCTATTGTGTTCCTTCCAAAGTTCCCAGATAACCAGAGAGGGAGCTAAGATCCACAGCCCTCCATAAAGAGAATTCTTAAAAAGGTTTGGCGAAGCTTGAAACATACCAAGGATGGAGTTAGGAAAGGCAGAGGACCATCCTAATTTATTGCACAACCACATCCAACATTTAGATGCATAGTTGCAATTGAGAAGGATATCATCTTTATCTTCTTCCACCCCTTCACAAAAAGGACATCTACTAGGACCTTCATAGCCCATCTTTTTAAATCTGTCTGTTGTGAGAATCCTGTCTTTGAGGGATAACCAAGAGAAGACCCCAACCTTTGGCAGACACAACTTATCCCAACACAAGGCTACTGGGACCGGGGAGGCAGAGGAGAGTTATTGATTAAGGAGGAGATTATAGCCATCCTTAGAGGAATATTCCCCCGATTTTGAACCATCCCAAACCATAGCATCTGACCCTAAATTGAAAGTGACCATCCTTATCCTAAGGATATCTTGAAGCAGCAGTTTCTCCCTAGCCGGGATGTTTACCTGATCAAGGGATCTCCATGACCAACCCATGGCTAAGTCACCCTCAAAGGGTGAGATATAGTCCTTGACATACCTGCCCCAAATAGATTCCAGCAATGCTCTTGAAGACTCCAAGTTAGCCTGATGTTGAAGGACTGGAAAACCCCCCCAACAGTCAGACTAGAAGAGGGCTTTATCACCCTTGCCCAGATTCCAAGCCAATTTGTCCGAGATGATTTTCCTACAAACCAACATAAAGTTCCAAATACGTGAGCCTCTCAGAGGTGAGGGATCTCTGAAGAGGCTCATATGGTCTCTACCTCAGAGATACTTACGAAAGAGGATTTGGGCCCATTTTAGATGGGGAGACCAAAACATTTTCCAAACTAATTTAGCTCCTAACGCCTTGCTCTGAACTTTAATATCCTTAATCCCAATACCCCCTGCAAACTTGGGCCTACAAATATTATCCTAGGCCATTAAGGAGATACATTTATTCTCTTCCACCCCTTGTCAAAAGAAGGATCTTAGATGTCTATTTAACGCTTCCTTTTTAGACTGAGGCAGGCTAAAACATGAGAGTTGATAGCTAGGCATAGCTGCTAGAACCGATTTAACCAGTGTACCTCTCCCTGCAGAGGATAGCCACCTGCCTTTCCAAGTTGCTATCCTATTTTTTATCTTGTCAACTACTCCATCCCATAGATTAGAAGACTTTGAGCCTTTATCCAAGGGCAGTCCAAGATATTTATAGGGGAGGCTTCCTAGATTGAAATTCAAAATACCATAGATGCTAGTTTGTAAACTTGCTTGAGTATTAAAAAAGAAGACTTCAGACTTAGCCGGATTGATTTCCTGACCAGAGGTCTTAGAGTATGAATCCAAGATAAGCTTGAAATCCTAGGCCTCACTTAGATCGCTACACCCATATAACATAGTGTCATCAACAAATTGTTGGTGCGTTATAGGATCAAGCTTACTAGTAATTCTAATCCCTGCCAACTGACTGGCCTCCATAGCTCTGGAGATCGATCTACCTAATGCTTCATCCATAATAATAAAGAGAAAAGGGGAGAGGGGTTCACCCTGCCTCAAACCCTTAGTGGAGCTAAAATAACCTTCAGGGGTACCATTGATCAGAATAGAGAATTTAGGCGTAGATATACATTCAAAAATCAAATTTATCCATGTAGCTGGAAAGCCAAAAGCTTCTAAGCATCTACATAGAAATCTCCAGTTCACCTTATCATAAGCTTTCCTAATATCTAACTTTAAGAGCATACTAGGGTTCCCATTTTTCTGGACAGAGTGGATAGCCTCCTGAGCTATAATGACCCCATCATAAATAGATCTCCCAGGGACAAAACCTGTATGTTCCTCACTGATCAGCAGAGGGAGGATTTTCTGAAGCCTATTAGCTAGAGTTTTGGTGAAAATTTTATAAATAGTATTGCAGAGGGCTATAGGTCGAAATTGATCAAAACGCTTCTGTTTGTCATTTTTAGGGATAAGGGTCAAAAAGGTGTTGTTGATTTCTTTGAGGATGTTACTTGAGTTTCTCATTCCTTCCAGAGCTGTCGTAACTTCCTCACCGAGGAAGGGCCAGCATACTTGGAAGAAGCTAGTAGGAAAGCCATCCAGCCCAGGGGATTTATCTGGGCTCATCTGCTTAAGAGCATCTTCAACTTCTGCTAGAGAAAATTTGGCAGTTAGAACATCAGAATGCTCTTTATTTAAAAGCCTAGGGATGCTCTTGATAAACATGTCTTGGTCAGAGTTGTGAGGGCTCCAATCCGAGTTTAGGATAAGAGAAAAGAAATCAACAGCCTCTTTCGCAATGATTATAGGATTAGCCACCTCAAAGCCATTACTTAACTTAATTCTAGAGATATGGTTTCTAACTCTTCTCATCCTTATGCTATTGTGGAAAAATTTGGTATTCTTATCACCCGCCTCCAACCAAGTCTCTCTAGATTTTTGTTTCCAGAAGACTTCTTCTTTGGAAAGAATAGATTCATGGTCTAACATCAGTTTCTTCTCTTTGAGAAAAAAAAAGTCTCATCCATCCCATATATCATTACTTGCTCATTAACTTCTACCAACTCATCTTCCACCTGAGCTTTCTTATCGAAGATATTTCCAAAGTGCTCCCTATTCCACTGAATGAGATTCTGCTTGATAATCTTAAGTTTATTAACACCTTAAAAATCCTAGACCCTGAGACCATGGCCCCATTCCACCATTCTTTTGGAAGATCCAAGATATGATCATCCTTAAGCCACATATTCTCGAATTTAAAAGGACATCTCTTTGGGTTGACTTCCCCCTGAATGTCTAATAAAATGGGATAGTGATCCGAACCTGAAAAAGGTAAAATTAAAGCTTCCAAGGTGAAGGGAAAGTTGATGAGACTTCCCAAAACAAAGAATCTATCCAGTTTCTCTGCAATGTTGCTAAATCCTAACCTACGGTTATTCCAAGTAAAGGAATCCTTGACCATATTGATTTCTAGCATACCACTCCTATGGATCCAATCTGCGAAGTCCAGAGAAGCACAAGCATTAATGCCTAAGCCTCCCTGCTTCTCATGTTGATGCAAAATTGCATTAAAATCCCCACTTATAAAACATACCTGACTGAGGGTACTCATGAAATTTTCAATTTCCTCCCAGACTCTTTTTTTTATCACCATTAAGGATTGGCCCGTACACATTCACAATGACAAACTCTAGACTGTTCTTGAGATAAGTTATCCTCCCACTTATCCAATTATGATTAGATGCTAGGGGAGAAAGAAGGATACTATGAGGATCCCATATAATAGATAGACCCCCAGAGGCCCCATCACCTGGGGTTCCTATAATCTACCTAAAGCCTAAACATTTACCAAAGGAAGCTAAGTCTACATCTCCCAATTTAGTCTCTTGAAGCAAAACTAATTATGGGCTAAAAGAGGATAGACAACGTTTGACTAGCCTCTACTTGTTAGGGGCATTTAAACCCCTAACATTCCATGAAATGACCTTCATGAGTCCTTGGGAAGGACCTTTCCCTTCCCAGCATAGAACATGTCTGTGAGTTTTACCTGACCTACCGCAGAGCCATCGTTAGCTTGAAGCTCTGATAGGGATTTCCTATCCCTCTTTTTGAAGAGCTTAGCACAATCCGAGGTGGTTTTATCAGCTACCCAAAGCTCGATACCTAAAGTATCATTTTCCTTATTATTCAAATCTAGAAGAAGTTCTTATGTATCTAAGACCATAGGGGGAGGGGAGAAGGCTAGAATATCTTTACCTAACAGTTTTTTTTCTGAAGATCAAGCTCTTCCTTGTCAGTTATTTCATCCAACATTATATCCATGATTTCCTCAGTGACTGAGTCACAAAGATAGTTAATAAAGCAGTTGACCTCTTCCTCTTTGGGGGTAAGATCCTTAGCTTGAACTGCCCTCTCCTTGATGGTAGAGCTTGCAATCCTAAAGGGAGACCCTTTGGAGTTGCTGCAAACCTCCACTCTTGTAGCCTGATTAGAGGGAAGAGGGAGAGCATCCATTACCCCACCCTTCTCATCAGTAGATGCAGGGGGAGGTTCTTCCCCCAAGGCAAGAGGAGTCTCCAACTCCGAAGATATGTCTGGTATATCCAGCAAGGGTTCTTCCCGGAGGCTGGGAGAGGAAGGGATCATCCGGTCTTCCCGTATCTTGTTAATGATAAATTCACCTTCTTCAATTTCCTCAATATCCTTAGTTTGCTCAATATGCCTAGATGGCAAAGTAATTTCCTTAACCACAAACCCTCCCTTTTCTAGATTGAAACAAATGTCGACCCTAGGACTCCTACTGGATCTCAATTGAGAAGGAGGTCGAGCTGGAGTCAATACAGAGTCTAGATCAAGAATCCCTTTATAGAATTCAGGATATATAAGGAAAGACGAAACCCGTTATTTAATTTCAATAGGTTTTAAGGTTTTAACATTAATGTCCATATTAATTATCATAACACGGTTCGCATACTTCCTATATTTATCACTAATTTCTACAAATTTACTGATGTGATTACCAATTTCCTAATAATTTCAATATCCATAAATTCGACTGGGTAGGTTAGGAATCAATACCGATCTATCTATCTTAAGAGATTGCATATTATTAGGGTTAAAATCCGGAATCCAATCTAAAAAACAAAAATCAAAACCTCTGAAGGTAGGAGATTTACCTATTAAGAGTTCCTCCTTGTGTCTTGAATTACCACAATCTATATACAGAAATCCTTTGGACATGATAGCTATATTTACTATCCAATCGAAGGACGACATAAACCAATCTGCAATAGCCTTCGATGAAATTCCAAGACCCTTCTATCTCGCAAAAACTTTGAAGGCCTTGCAAGATTGTTGAATCCGCTTAACCAGATTCTCATTAATCTCTAAAATGTTAACCAAGTCTGAATTATGGTCCCTGATTGAACCCGATACTGCCGTTAAGGGTTTAGGAGGCATCAAGGTTGTCTTTCCCTTTCCTAAAGAGGCCTTATGTATGGATTGAGTTTCAACCGACGTTCTGAGATTTTTAATTCTACTTCTTCTATTGTTTTTAGAAAAAAAGGGTAGCCCGGGGTTCTGGTTTTAAACAACCTTCCTCAAGATTTTGCATCTTATTAAACCTGTTGGCGGTGGTCGGCATGGGATTCCCTTGGCCACATTCCTTGCTATTTGCAACCCTTGGAGAGTTTTTCATGGCTGCCCTACGAGCCCTCCTAGGTTTCACCACTTGCCATTCCATCTGCTCTTAAGGCAGGGGAGCCCTAATCCCCAGTTGCCAAATATGAGCGCATATTTAGTCCACTCGAAAAACCAATGTTGGTGGCAAAGATCTGGTGATTTCCTCAAAGGAAATCAGGATGCGAAAAATGCTCAATGCCTTCCCTGCCAATTTTCGCACATTTTCATTTTTTTTTTCAGATCTGATGTGAAATTTTATAATTAGGAGACAACATTGGGATAATTTTACCTACTAATTTATTTAAAAATTAAAAGGTAGGGGCAATGTTAAAAGTTTGAGTTAAAAAAATTGTATTTTGTTGGGGCAACCCCTCACCTATACCCCTATCCATGTTTTAGTCTATGGTGGCAATGGTACAATTGACCATCAGTATGGGGGTTTCTGTAATACCCTAAAAATGGTCACCTAAACCATGGGCCCCTAATCTCGACTACATCACCAAGGTCCTAACCAAAGGTAATTAAATCAATTTTGGGCACCTAATTAATTAATTCTCAGTCATCAATGTCACATGGCAAATAAATCATTCTATATTAAATAAATATTATTTAATTAATTAATCATTCTAAGTAAATCATTTTAATCAATTATCCTATTTACTTAATTAAATATCCTAGCATATTTAATTAATAAATTAATTTGCCATTTAATCATTTAAAAAAAGAATTAATTTGGAAAAAAGGAATTAATTTGGAAAAAGAATTAAAATTGAGTATAGAAATAAAAAAGAAATTAAATTGAAAAATCTCTAAAAAGCAACTAAATCAATTAAATACTAAAATTGAATAAAAATATGAAATAAATCAGTTTTTTCTGATTTTATCGTAAAATTAGTTCAATTTCCTTTAAAGCTGAGAAAAGCAGCCAATCACATCAATTCACCTGGATTGTGCTTCATCTTAGAGAATCTATGTTGTTCATCATTGATTGATCTTGACCGTTGGTCTCTCTTTGGATTTTCTATAAATTCAGGCTCTCATCTCTCATTCAAAAGAACCTGGAGATTTATCGTTATTATGTTGTTTTTGCTCTAGGTCTATTGAGATTTTTGTGCATTGAGAATATTGCATATTTGTTAAATCATCTAGCTTAAATATTCATTCATAACTTAATCATGTTAGCTTAATCTTGCATCCATTTAGCTCAATTTCATACTCATATAGATTAAATCCTTCATTTAGGTGTTGTCCACTCACTGGTGTCGCATAAATAAATTTGAGAGCAAAACTAAACTCACATCTACTAGAAGGCAATAGGTTGCTTTGTAATGGTTTGATTGTTCATTAATTATTGATTTACTAACCATGCATCTAATGACTTAATTGAAGTGTTGTGTATTTAGATACATATACAGGTCCACTTTTCACACACATTTTTGGCACCCACCGTGGGGCCATAAAGATTCAATTTTTTTTCAGCCTCGCAAATCATTTTTTTTTTTTTTCAGGTTTCGTCTGTACAGTCTTTGCAAAAGGCCGTACGATTTTTTGCGCATTACAGGACGAGTTATGAGAATACTCGTTCTGCTATGTAGGAATCATCGTACGAGTATTTGCTTGTGTCGTTTCATTCTTTGTTTACTCGTTCGGTTCGGTGAGAATACTCGTTCTGCTCTGTGAGAATTATACGGATTTATGTTTTGCTCATTTTATAAACATTATACCTTTTGGGGTTTTTTTTATTTGGCTTTGGATTTTACTGATGCTAACCCTGAATTGTCTTTTGTCTGCTTGATATTTTCACAGCCTAACTGATTTTCTACAGAACGCCTGTCAAAGAATTTATCAAATCAAACTTACGCCATGTCAAAGAATCGAAAACAATATGACTAATGATGCGTTGGTTTTGCAGGTTGCCTAAGGAGATTCGCCTAAATATTGTGTATTCTTTAATTCATTTTCAGGCACTTAAATTGCTATGTGGTAAATGAACAAATCTGTCTTTTGTGTTTGAAGAAAAGTCTTAGAGGTAGGAGAGTTTCTAATTGTCTGCATAGACAATCAGAAATCCAAACCCTTGAAGTTTTTTCTAAGTTTGAGATTTGTGTACCTTTTAGCGGGCCTGTCACAGTGGGAAAAAGTAATCACCTTGTGAGAATGACCCAAGTGAGCACAGCTAAACCCAAGCATTTCGACTCACTATAATA
The DNA here is from genome assembly GCF_030272615.1 of Cryptomeria japonica. Classification (NCBI taxonomy): domain Eukaryota; kingdom Viridiplantae; phylum Streptophyta; class Pinopsida; order Cupressales; family Cupressaceae; genus Cryptomeria; species Cryptomeria japonica. The sequence goes on from NC_081410.1 coordinate 71,449,545, forward strand.
AATAGGCCTTTCGGGATTAAAGTCTCGGAGCATGGGATTATTTGAGTTTTCTCTTTTGAGATCTCTCATATCGAGCATTTTGTAGGGCCTCATGGTCTCAATCACGCTTGCATGACTACAACTTGTTTCGGTACCTTGTCAGGCTATAGGCCTCAATTGCGCTTGCGCAACTTCAAGGGGGAATTTCGAACAAAAATCTTTACTAAGAACTTTAAGATAGAAGCTACCTGGTTCACCTCCGAAAGGGGGATAATCTTTGTGTAAGAGAGATATTAACTCTCCCAAGACACTTGCCATATCGTGCCCCCATTAGCATTTAGAGTCGGCTAATATGGCATTGAGAATCCATTGCGTGAGACTCAGCGGGCGTATTTGATTAGCTATTGGGTGTGTACCTAAGTCTGCAAGCAAAGTTTTTCTCTCTTAGCCAACTTCCTTAAGGTTAGCATGTTGTGCTTGGAACACTTTTCATCTTGAGTGTTTGATGTGAATTCATCCTAAAAGTGGAAATTGAAAAAGAAAAAAAGAAAAACTGGAAAACCTCAAAACAATCAAAAAAATCAAATTCAGTGGTCAAAAACTTAATTTCCTTGTCAAAAATGTGTCCCTGGTTAGAATTGTCGTACGAGTTTCCTAGTTCATCGTCCGAGTCATCTAAATTGTCATACGAGTTACCTACATTGTTGTCCAAGTCATCTAGTTTGTCATTTTGTCTTCTCAAAACTGTCGATTTGGGTTCCCAATCTATCATCTGGTTAGTGAAAAATTGTTGTACGAGTCAGTAGCAGTTTGTCGTCTAGTTGAGCCTAAATTATTGTCCGAGTAAAGGTAGCAACTCGTATGAGTGACTGTCTGTGTCGTCCAGTGAGTATTAAATCATCATCAGAGTTAAAGAAAATTGTCGTCTGAGCCTCTGATCTTTCAGTCCAGGAATTTGCCAGTTTGCAGCAAGTTTAAATCCGGTCTTTCTCAATCCTGAACCATAAACAGTCTTGATAGTGTACCCCTGCCGATGTGTTGCATGATTTTGTCAATCGTCTCCCAGCTAGTTCAATCAATCGCTTATCAAACTTAATCAACCTAGGCTACGTAGATCATGTCTTATACAGGATAGATCATTCTTGAAACCAGACTGAGTCTTAGTCACCTCTCTCAATCACTATGTTAAACACATAACTAGCTTTGATTTGATCTTAACATCTGTATCACATCTAGCTCTCGATCACGTCGGTTGTAAATGCATGTTCAAACCAGGAGCTCTTCTAAGAATAAGAACAAGAAAAGGGAAGAGACAGTAACATTACAAACTAATCCTTTTTTTCAAGAACAACCAATTTTTGACGAATCTTTTGAACAACAAACCTCAAACAAACCTTCGTCTTCAGACAAACCACTTTTGGATCAATCCTTATCTTCCAATATGTCTGAAGGAAGACAAGAAAAAGAGGTTGGTAAACATAAAGCTCGTGATGACCTTAGCATCCAGGCTAATGACAGTGATTCTTCTTCCAGTGATTTTGAAGTTTCCGAACCCAAAGAAGATACTATAGTAAAATGTCAAAAGGACAAAGACTTCAAAAAGATGATAAAGATTACCATGGCCCAAGAAAAAGAAGAATAATTTCTAGAATTGGCCAAACAAGGAAACAAACTCCCCCCTGATTACAATGTTGAAAGTCTTATCACTAAAGAAGACGATACTCCACTACCATTGGTGATAAAACAATTACAAGAACTACAAACTGAGATTAAAGAAATGAAAGACAAAGACAAATCTCCTATGAAATATTCCTTGGATACAATTTGCCCGTTTCCATTCAACAAGAGTCTTTACATGCCTCTATTTCCTTCCAAAAAAGAAATTCCTAAGTTTGATAAATATGATGGCAACTCGGATCCCCAAGACCATGTCCGAGAATTTTCTACTCTATATATGGAGTTCATGCATAAACAGACTTATCTCATGCGCCTCTTTCCAAGAAGTTTAGGAGGACGAGCTATGGAATGGTTTTCAAGCTTGCACATGGGAATTAAATCTTTTAAAGAACTGGTTGAATTGTTTCTACAACAATACTCCTATAACATTCATCATCCAGTCATAATGATTGAGCTTTGTAATACCAAACAGAAGACAAGAGAACCTTTTCTCACTTTCCTTTAGCGTTGGAGAAAGAGATTCACTAGATATTGACGACCCATTCCTGATTATGAGAAAATGGACATCTTTGTCAATAATCTGATTCCTGAGTTGAAATAAAATATCCAAATGCAAGTATACCCTTCATTCAACAAGATGGTGGATAGTGCTCTCAAAATGGAAGACATGCTTGTAAGGAAAGGCGATATATCACTTTATAAAGAAACACATCAAGGCTCTAATTCCAAAGAGAAGAACAAATACTGGAAATACAACAAAGATAATAATAGAAATAGATAGAGTGGTTGATAATGTCAAACCAAAATCAAAACCTGTAGTATTCAATCTAACTAGCGGAACACAAGCCCTCAAAGCAGTTGAAAGCGCTACAGAAAACCCACCTAAGAAATCAAAAGAGTGTTTTAAAGAGAAGCCTTGGGTTTCAAAACCTAAGCCTGATTTTACTCCCCTGGGATAATCCTATGAGTCATCTTTTAAGACTCTATTGGCAAACAAACTACTCACATTGCCTGACAACTCCAAGCCATATGATCTTGAGGTCAAACCTAAACGGTGGAAGCAAAATGAGTACTGTGAATATCATCGAAACAAGGGTCATGCAACAAATAACTATATGAAACTCAAACACGAGATTCAAGACCTCATCAATGCTGGCAAAATTGTTGTTGGAAATCATGCAACCAATGTTGATCATAAATATTTCAAAGATCCCTTACCTGCTTATGAGTAGGGAGATTCCTCAAAATCCAAGGGAGGTGTCAAAGTCAATTACACCTATGCCAACAATGATAATGTGATCAACATGCTTGAATCTTCCCAATCTGAATATTGCAATGTGATCATAGTCAAAGATAAAGCAAAATAAAACACAAACTGCAAATGTTGTTACTCGTGCTCAAAAAGGAGTCTCTCAAAGGAGCTAGCTCTTCCTCTCCTGATCAAACATCATCAAATCCATTGACGGCATCAAACCTACCAACTTCTTCAAACAAACAACCAGATATGATCACAGCTAAATCTAAACAGTTGGCTTTATCATCTTCTTTTGGTTACAACATTGTTGAACAATTAAAACGAACTACCGCTCAAATCTTCATTCTTGAACTACTTAAAATCTCTTCTACTCATAGAGAGATTTTGGACAAAGCTTTGCTCGCTACTAACATCCCTAAAGACTTAGATTTGGGTCGGTTTCAATCTATGGTGGGTCACTTGACTTCACCTCACTACCTGTCCTTCTCTGAAGAAGATGACAATTCACTGAATCATCCGCATAACCAACCATTGCACATTGAAGCTATGATCCATAAGCACCGAGTCAAGTGTGTTTTGATAGATGGAGGCACTAGATTGAATATTTGTACCTACAATTTACTAATATAGTTGGGATTTTCTTATAATATCATTGATCCAACAAAGAAAATAACAATCAAAGCTCATGATGAAGAAGAAAGAACCTCTAAGGGTCTAGTACTATTACCGATCAGGGTGGGACCTATAGAATGAGATGTTATTTGTCAGGTGCTTGATCTTCCTCTCTCCTACAACATCTTGCTGGGCAAACCATGGATTCACGAAATGCAAGCAGTGCCATCTACTTACCATCAGTATTTGAAATTTCCCTACAATGGAATTGAAGTCAGTGTCCCTGCTGATACAACCTATACATGTAATGCTTCAAAACAGTGTGTCGATACCCTTGTTCCTCATAATAGAACAACCTCTGTAGCTAAAAGTTCAAAAACTTTGATGAAAGACTTAGAAAAGAAATTGAAAATCACAAGTACTGGCATGGATGGATACAAGATAGAACTTGTACTCTCATTGATGTCTCTTCCACCATCACCAAGACAGTTTGGAAAACCATCAAAGGCTATGAAGCCACAAACTTCAAATACAAACATCATCTATGATGGTATTTTTGTACAGTCCTCTACTTCCCTTGCAGATGAAATAGAAGAGGCAGTTGTTCTCAAATGGCTTTTCAAAGAAGAGAGTGAAAATAGAGAAGGGCAACACAGTGATATTTCCCCTGAACAATATGGTCCAGGCTATAAGATGATTCAACGCATGGGATATTCAGGTACCGGTCCTTTGGGAAAGCGCCAAGAAGGAATCATTGAACCTATCAAGTTACAAACTAAGTCTACAAATGATAAAATTGGACTCAGATTCCATCTAGAAGAGACATCAAATCAAAAACACACTTCTCATCAACAACCTAAGTGGAGGAAAAAGATACTACATCAAACATCACCATAAATAAATACTCAGCAAATTCAGGATGAGTATGAGAAAGAACAAGAAGAATTGGAAATCAAGAGAGAAGAAGCAGCTTGTGATCATGTTCCAACTATATCAACAGTAACACTACAAGAAGTAGATATTCCAGAAGACATAAGAGAAGAGGTGGAAGGAATTAAAAACATGTTTGCACCACTAAACATTCTTGTCACATATACGGGAAGAATGCAAGTAGAGGATTTGGAAATAGACTCAAATGAGTATGAATGGGGTCCAGAGCCTCTCTTAGATACATCTACCGAAGAACCTAATGATATCATAGGTGAAGCACAAGAGATAATACGCTTGAAGCTGCAAAAGGAAATAGAGGAAATCAGACTAAAAAGACAAGAAGATTATGAACAACAACTGAAAGAAGGAAAAGCATGGGAAAATTCTTCACCTACTATCTCTCCCTCTAATGAGATAGAGAAAATCATATATGGGACTACAAATGAAGAACTGGAGGCTAGACAAGTAGAACTGGTCATCAGTCTAGAGGAAGCTGAATGGGAAAGAAGACAGAGACCAACAGAATCATCAAGGTTATGTCAATAGGTATGTCAACTACAAGTGATCATTGAACCAAATCATGAAGGAACTTGCAGCATAAAAGATGTTGATATTGATACTATACATGCTTTCACTAAGCCACTTGAAGAGGAGACAGAGGCTTCATCTTTTGACCCTGGTCACTCTGAAATAAGATCTATTTATGACATTACCTATTCCACACCAAACTATGACTACTTTGTCATGAATGTCGATATCCTGTCTGAAGAACCTATTACTGTTGAACCATAATATGTAGTCTAGTTTGAAGTAGAGGAAGGTGCTAGTGGTAGGTCTATTGAGTTAGATCCCCTAAATATTAATGTAAACTTTGATAATCATGTTCTAATTCTTCCTGGTCTCGAGACACTTACGTAAGGTAGTCTTCTAGAACTCAACTTGTCGGTCTGAGGTTGTGATGACAATACCGTGAATTCCCTTGAACTTGTTGAATCTTTATCCCTGGTACATCCTGAGCTTATTGATTGTACTCTCCAAGATCAACCCTTGAATATCCCTACCTTTGCCAATGACTATACATTAGCCTGTTATCTTAATGCAGTCGAACAAATGAGATCTTCCACCAGTGACCAAAGTGAGAACATGACAAAAGCAGATGTCAAGTATCTTAGTCTCAAAAATATAAAAAATAAAAATAAGTGTTTTGATGACGAAAACCACACTATGGCGGTGTCAGAATAAAAAATAGTAAAAATAAAGGACGTACCTAACGGTGAAAACCTCTCTGAGGCACCTGAAGGTGAGATACTTGATATTTTTACTGATCACTTTTAAGAGCGATCATCAGTGCTGATTAAACCTAAACAACCAGTAAAGATTGGAACAAAAGAAACTTAGCATACCATACATGTAGCTCAATCCTTATCAATAGAAGAACTGAAAGAATTTGATGATTTCTTCATGGAGAAAAAGATCAATTTTGCATGGACATATGTTGATATGTCGGGTCTGGATCTTGACCTCATAATGCATCATCTTTCTATCATTCCTAGAGTTAAACCTATCAAGCAAAAACTCTGAAAAATGCATCCTCATGTTGCATTACTTGTTAAGGCTGAGCTAGAAAAATTACTAAAAGTTGGATTCATCAGAGCAATTGATTATGCTGAGTGGATATCTAATATTGTACCTATTTCCAAACCTAACAAATCAATACGTGTTTGCACAGATTTCAGAGATTTAAACAAAGCATGTCCAAAAGATGATTTTCCACTACCCAACATAGACATGATAGTGGACATGACTACTGGTTAAGAAATGTACTCTCTGATGGATGGTTTTTCCGGATACAATCAGATCGAAATTGCTCCTAAGGATCAAGAGAAAATAGCGTTCACCTGTGCATGGGGAACTTTTTGCTGGAATGTGATGCCCTTCGGCTCAAAGAATGCAGGAGCCATTATCAAAGAGCTGTAACAACGATCTTTCATGATATGACACACAAAAACATGGAGGACTATGTCGATGATACTCTACTCAAATCTATGAAAATATCAACACATCTCTCAGAGTTGGGTCCAATCTTAGACAAGATGGAAAAATTTAAACTCAGACTAAATCCTAAGAAATGTGCATTTGGGGTCACATCTGGCAAGCTCCTAGGATACATTGTTTCAGCGAAAGGAATTGAAGTGGACCCAGAAAAAGTTAAAGCTATCATGGAAATGCCACCTCCAAATAATGTCAGTCAAATGAGGGCTCTACAAGGGTGACTCCAATTAATAAGGTGCTTCATTTCTCACCTAGCAAATAAGGCTCAACATTCACAAAAGCTTTATAGAAAGGAGTTACCTACAACTAGGATGAAGACTGTGAACAACATCTAAAGCAAATCAAGGAATATCTTTCTAATCCACCTATCTTAATGTCACTGATTCAAGACAAACCCTTGATACTCTACATATTAGCTACCGATACATCACTGGGGGCACTTTTGGCTCAATGGGATGAGAATAAAAAGGAAAGAGCTAAATATTATATCAGTCGAAAGTTGGTGTCCTATGAGATAAACTATACTATCATTGAGAAAGCTTGCTTGGCATTAGTATTCACATCAAAGAAGTTAAGATATTACATGCTAGCACATTCTATCAAACTGGTGGCTAAGATAGATCCGCTCAAATATCTTCTCAGCAAGGCAACGCTTACAAGGAGATTGGCTAAGTGGGCTATGATACTTAAAGAATTTAACATTGATTATGTAGAACACAAAGCTATCAAAGGACAAGTCGTTGCATATCAACTTGTTGATGCTCCGCTTGAAGACAATCAACCTTTTCACATAGAATTTTTAGATGAATCCATAATGCATCTTACTCAGTGATCCTGGAAAATGTTTTTTGATGGGTCTTTTACTCAACAAGGTTCTAGTGCTGGAATTCTTTTTATCACTCCTCAAAGATACTTAATCCCAAAGGCGTACAAGATCCTCTTTCCTTGTACAAACAATATTGCAGAATATAAAGCCTTGGTAAATGGAATCAAGCTAGCTATTGAATGGAAAGTTGTTGAGTTATACATCTATGGTGACTCTCAACTGATAATCAACCAGATCAATGATATATATCAAACTTGGGATGAAAAAATGATTCCCTATAAAAGAATGGTTAATGACTTTAAGAAATACTTTACCTTTGTATCATTTTAGCAAATTCTCAAAGCAGCAGATGCTACGGCTACATTGGCATCTATACCTCAGCTACAAGAATTTGAGTTCCGCTATGAATTCCTGGTGGAAGAGCTTCATTGTCCTGCTTATGATTCCCCTGAGTCCTAGATGGTTTTCTCTATCATTGGACATGACTCGTCTCACTATAGTTATATCTAGTCTTACTTATGTGACCAAATTATCCCTGATAACCTTACCCGTAATGAGAAAATAAACCTAATCCGAAACGCTTCATGGTATGTCATCATTGCTAATGATTTGTATAGGCGAGGTCTAGATAGTACTTTTCTTAGGTGTCTAAAACCTGAAGAGTCCCAACATGCATTATCTGAAGTCCGTGAAGGTATTTGTGGATCTCACTCAAACAGTCTAACTTTAGCTCATAAACTGCTAAGGGTTGGCTACTATTGGCCAGATATGGAAAAAGATGCTATAAAATTTGCTAAAACTTGTGAGAAATGTCAGCTACATGGGCATCGCATACATTCTCCAGCCAGAGAGCTAATACCTTTTATCACACATTGGCCTTTTCAGCAATGGGTGTTTGATCTCATTGGCTAAATCTATCCTGCATCCTCTAATGGACACAAGTTTATCATAACTTCGATCAAGTACTTCACTAAGTGGTTTGAAGAGGTTCCGCTAATCAAAGCAATCGAAAAATAGGTAGCTATGTTCATTCTTAACTATATCATTTGCAGGTATGAAATATCTTCTTCGATTGTGACTGACAATGGAGGACAGTTCAAAAACAAGGATATAGTTGAGCTTTGCGAAAAGTTCAAAATCAAATAGCATTGGTCTTCTATATATTACCCTTAAGGTAACGGACATGATGAAGCATCTAACAAAAATCTGCTGACTATCTTACACAAAACGGTCAACAAATTTGGAAAGGATTGGCATCTGCAACTCAATTCGACACCGTGGGCTTATAGAATGAGCATCAGAACACCTACATGAGCTACACCTTTTGCTTTGGTAAATGGGGCTAAAGCAGTCTTGCCTATAGAGGTTGAAATCCCTTCTTTCAGAGTTTCTTGCAAAGTTTCGTCACTGATGAAGATCACAGAAAACCTAGATTGCAAGAACTCGAATTGCTAGATGAACGTCGACAAGTGGCGTTTGATCATCTGAGAGCTTATCAGAAAAGAATGTCTAGAGGTTATAACAAGAAAGTTTGACACAGACAATATCAGGTTGGTGACCTTGTTTTAAGAGAGAATCCTAAAAATCAGCAATTTCGAGAACAAAAGGGGAAGTTTGAACCCAACTGGCTGGGTCCCTACCTCGTTACTGCAACCTTTGGCTTTGGTGCTTATCAACTCTCAACATCGGAAGGAGAACAACTATGTGAATCGATCAACACCATCCACTTGAAGAAATTCTACACCTAGTATTCTCTTCTCCAGCAATCTTTATAGCTAAAAAGTCCTAAAGAAATCCTAAAAATTAGAAAAAGTCCTTAAAAAAATCATAAAAAGTCCTGAAAAAAGAAAAGGAAAAAAAAAGAGAAAAGAGAAAAGAAGCAAAAAAAAAAATCAAAATATGAAAAAAAATGCCTTGGTGAAAACCTGGTAAACATGCACCTTGGTAGTAAAAAAGAAATAATCTTTGCCAAGCAGGTGAAAACCTGGTAAACAGGCGCCTCTTGTACTGAAGTGCTCCATCTATCGACGCAAATTTGGCATTTCATGCTTTATTTCCCGCTTTTCTGCATCTTCGCTTTAGCTTTTATATATCCTTCAGTCGCTTTCATGACACCTTGGTTATTCTTGGAACCCTCATGGCTTGAAACCAATCAACGTCTTAGTCTTAGGGTAATCAACTGATCAATTTAAATGTCCTAAGCAGTTTTACCGAGTCATCTTTCTGTCGATAGTACCAGGTCATTCAATCTGAGTCAGTCCCTTGTCTCCTATCCACTGCAGAGTTTTACCACTGAGTAAACACATAAAGAAAGAACACTGAAAACAATCACTGAAAACTGTTTGAGCTATGATTGACATTTTCTTTGAATGTTTTCTTTTAAATTGGTTTTCGACTATTATTCCCTCTGAGTAACTCAAGGAAGTCTATCTTGACTAAGAGGAGCAAGGATTGGGGGCATGATACTTTTATTTGTTTTCTGCTTATAGGAATGATTTCGATGATCTGAAAACATCTCATAAGCTGGGTGTCTGTGATAAGTGCCTTCACATCAAGGTGAACTTGCCACACATACCTCGACTCCGTTTATTTGTATGCTACAGGGAGGTTGGAATCATTTCCTTGTCTGTTTTGAGTAAATTTCTTTATCATGCAATCTAGATACATGCTTAATCTGTCCCAGGATATGAATGATACAAGGGTCATTGCGGACAAGATAATCAATATTGCATATAACAAGAAAGGAACTCTGCTTTGTCTGGTGTGTTTGCATGCTAGCAACATTCAAGTCATCCTGGCTCTTTATGCCTTGATGCTTATGTTCGCTTGCTATATTAAAAAGGATGTGACATTCAGGTCATCCTGGCTCTTCGTGGTTTGATGCTTATGTTTATTCCTACATTTCCGCTCAGTGATGATAAAAAACAAATTAAAATCCAATGACTTTATTTTAGGTTGCATTCATTCTTAATTTTGTGCATTGCAAGTGATTTCAGCATAATACAATCTCTCTATTTGTTCTTTGAATGAGAGCCTAACTTCAAAAGAATCATCATTCCTTCGCCAAGTGATCAACTTAATTTATCGCCACGATTGCGTTCTTGAGCATCAAAATCTAAAATCTTGCATTAGATGTTCGCTGCATTCATGAGCATATCATATATAGATCCATAAGTTCATTAAGCATTCATTTGCATTCATAGTATTACATGAAAAACAAAAAAATATACATTGACACCATTCGCTCATCATTTTTATCATTTATTGCATATAAAAAAGAAACAAAAACATCCATATTCATCTGCATTACATACATACTAAAAAAGAATGCATTCATATAGAACAACATCATATAGAAGGACATCTAACAAAACATCTCATATAAATCAACACAAGAACAATGAGATCAAATTATGTGTCGTATATATCTCATCAAAATATCAATGTCAAAGGGGTACAAATGATATCAACTGTCATAAATAATGTCTATCGGGGCAAGAATCGCATAAACTACAAAAACGGGGTATACAAAATAACACAGAGCCTATAAAAATATAGCTTTGGCCCTCTCCCTCATCGCATGGTGGAGGAGGAGGTTCCTATTGAACATCGAACTGTCGAGGTGCCTATGCTCCCTCTGATCTAGCCATATACTATGAATAAGGAGCCACATGTCTATCTGTCGACATTGTTGCACTGTATGCTGCCACATAATAAGTTGCTCGGCTAGACTGATGCAGGACCTCACGTCGGGAGGTAGCTAACTCTCCTCGTATTCTCTGCACCTCCTGATCACGCTCTGCAACTCAGGTCTGCGTGACTGCCAGCTATGTCTGGAGAGTCCTCACTCTCCCTCTCAGTGTACGGATCATATCCGCTGGCATCTGTCCTCGAGGTATCTCCTCCTCTCCTTCCTTAGCCAGCTCATCCCTCCACTATCACACCTGTCGAGGATCTCTCTCTCCCATCTCCCCCTCACCACCCATACCACCTCTAGACTTTGCACCTCGAGCTCCACCTCCCTCACCTCCGACTGCACCCAATGAACCACCCTCTCCTCTCCTCCGTTGCTGACCAGTCATTGGTGCCCTACTGCTGCTCGCACCAGGATCACCTCTTGCCCGCCTAGGTGGATCTACTCTTTGTCCCTGTGCCTGAGCTGGTACATCATCTCCACCCTCATCAATCTAAGGTACTCGCTCTGCAGGATCTGTAAATCGTGGAAATGGATGTCTCAATGACTCATCCATGTACCATGGGGTCACCCCTGCATCAGCAATATCCTCTAAATAGTCTCGGTGTTGTGGCTAGATGGCTATCAACTCATGTGCTGCCAGGGCATATGATAACTTTGGCTCCCATCCCTTCCTCTCCTCATCCTCATCCTCAAACTGAGCGTAAGTAGTAAACTCTTGTGAAATGGCATGAACTCGCCCGTATTGCCTCATAACTCGGCTAACAACAAAACGCTCAACAATCTTCTGAGATCTCCCAATGAGTGGGCGTGTCGTAAACATCAATCTTTGCTCTTGCCTCTAGTCATCCCAATCCTCTAAACCCCTGTAAGGCCTATAGACAACTGCAATCAGGTCATCCAACTGGCGCCTCTAAAAACCTGTCTTCCCCAAGTGGGGGCTATGTCAAATAACCCAAGTATTGACACATGATGGGATGATGTGGCACTCTCAAATTGTCAACAAATGGCCTACAAACTGGGATATGCTCCCATGCCCATATATGTAGAACAAGAACCCCAACATCCATGCTCTTCGCATCTCGGTATGTGATCTCATGCATCTCACGGTACATATGTGCTAACAAGCAAGATCCCTAACCTAATCTCCTCGACTGAGAAACTAACATCTCCAATATCCTCCCCCAGCCACACAAGAATCCCTGATGTCCTCTGTCAGGCATAACAAAACATCTTATCAATCCAGCAAGCACACAAGCGATAGGAAATCTCCCTCCATATCTGCTCATCATGTCATCCCACGAAATGGATCGCACTATAAGATTGTCATCCTGGAATGCCCTGTGTAATGTTGTAATCCCCACCTGAGGAGAAGAATCATAGTCCATTCTGCCACCTGAAAAAGGAATCCTCATAATCCTATATACGTCCTTGAGAGTGATCCTCATCTCCTCGAAAGGCAAGTGAAAAGTGTCTGAATGAAATCTCTCAACTAATGCACTAAGCAATCTGTGATTCACACGAATATCTCGCATCTGCAACAAGTATCCAAAACCACATGCATCAATATGAGCCCTCTAAGCATCTGAGTGCTGCCGAACAAATCTCATAGTGGGCAGATGGGTACATCGAAACTGTATGCCTGACAAGCTAACCTGCAAAATTGAATGACAACTCATCAGTATGCAATACAAATTGAGTTAGAAAGTTGTCAAAAGTGCCCATGAATCCAACTAATCAATCACGAAAATCAAAATTTCACGTTTCGATGCTAAAAAATTCTCATTGTTTTTTAAATGAGTAAACACAGAGGGGCAACAACTCGTACAAGTAAAGATTTCAGGTAGTATGAGTAAACTATACAATACGAGTCACTAACCAATGCAAAATGACTAAACAAACCTTGATAACATGTCTCATACGAGTTGAGGGTGCCCACAGAACGATAGAACAGATGACTTAATACGAGTAAACACTGTTTAACAGATACTCGTACAACAAATACAGGTTCGCCATATGATGAAATGACCAGACATGAACTAAAACAAAATTTTAAACGAGGAATTCATGCAAAAATTTACAAATTTGGAAATTTAACAAGCTAAAGATTGATCACTTATCGCAAGGGGATAGTTCCTAGGTCGATTATGTCGTCTTTGTAGCTCGAATCGATGGGTATGCTCAGGAATTGCCATTTTTCTCTAGAGAAGGTTTTTGAATTTTTGAACTTTGAGAAGTGAAAATGAAATGACCCTTTCAACCCCTTATATAGAAAACCCTAATTTTTAAACTTGCTCCGATGGATGTGAAAATTATACCCTTGACTAAATCGACCGTCCGAGTCCATTTTCGAGATCGAAATCAAAATTTGAGATCATTTTTCTAGTCAAAATCTCACAACATTGACCACTTGGTACTTTCATCTTCAGATCACCTTTTCTCATCATTTTTTGCTCCAATCACCTCTGATTTCAACTTAATTCTCCAATAAATCTTCGTGCTCAAATTATCATCGCTAAATATTTTTATCATTTCAATTGCCTTAAATCATTGTAACCTTGGCATCTTTTGATTTCACTCCCGAGGGGGCATGATCATTACATCATCATTATCAACGATTGCATCATAAAAAGCTGAGATTTTTTTTTCTTCATCGAAAGTCGAGTAGAAAATCTTTTTAATCAAAGATTAATCAAACAAAACCTCATTGTTTTTCAAAATCAAACCAATCTCTAGTGGCATATCAGTTTCATTGCATCAAATCAAGTTAATATTGTCTTCGTCTGAATCACGCTTAATTCAAGTTAGTGTTTAGTTTCATCACATCAAATCAAGCTGGACATTCTCTTTGCTCAATCGGTTCTATTTCAATCAAGTTCGGAATCGATTTCATCTCTTTGCTCAAACTAGTTCAATCAAGTTCTAGATCGATACTTGTTTCTTGATCCATCAAGTTCAAGATCGGTATCTCGCTCTTTGTCGGTCCTAGTTCAATCAAGTTCGGGATCGGTGTCACTTTAATCAATCTGTTCAATTTCATCGCTTCAAATCAAGTTGAACATCTCGCTCTTCATCAGTTTGTGATCCATCAAGTTCAGAACTAATAATCTGTTTGACATTAAATTTTCTTTCAATCAATGCGATGCTCGCACATCAATTCAAAGAGGGGCAAATGTAATACCCTAAAAGTGGTCACCTAAACCATGGGCCCCTAATCTCGACTACATCACCAAGGTCCTAACCAAAGGTAATTAAATCAATCTTGGGCACCTAAATAATTAATTCTCAGTCATCAATGTCACATGGCAAATAAATCATTCTATATTAATTAAATATTTATTTAATTAATCAGTCATTCTAAGTAAATCATTTTAATCAATTATCCTATTTACTTAATTAAATATCCTAGCATATTTAATTAATAAATCAATTTTCCATTAAATCATTAAAAAGCGAATTAATTTGGAAAAAAAGAATTAATTTGGAAAAAGAATTAAAATTGAGAAAAGAAATAAAAAAGAGAAAAGCAATTAAATCAATTAAATACTAAAATTGAATAAAAATATGAAATAAATCAATTTTTCTGATTTCATCTTAAAATTAGTTCAATTTCCTTTAAAGCTGAGAAAAGCAGCCAATCACATTAATTCACCTGGATTGTGCTTCCTCTTGGAGAATCTCTATCGTTCATCATTGATCGATCTTGACCGTTGGTCTCTCTCTGGATTTTCTATAATTTCAGGCTCTCATCTCTCATTCAAAAAAACCTGGAGATTTATTGTTATTATGTTGTTTTTTCACTAAGTCTATTGAGATTTTTGTGCATTGAGAATATTGCATATTTGTTAAATCATCTGGCTTAAATATTCATTTATAACTTAATCATGTTAGCTTAATCTTGCATCCATTTAGCTCAATTTCATACTCATATAGATTAAATCATTCATTTAGGTGTTGTCTAGTCACTGGTGTTGCATAAAGAAATCTGAGAGAAAAACTAAACTCACATCTACTAGAAGACAATAGGTCTCTTTGTAATGGTTTCATTTCTCATTAATTATTGATTTACTAACCATGCATGTAATGACTTAATTGAAGTGTTGTGTATTCAGATAAGATACATGTCCACTTTTCACACACACAGTTTCAACCCCCCGTTGATGGTCGGTAGTGGTAGCGTCAATCAATATGGGGGTTTCAACCCTCACTAATGGTCAGTCAATCAATAGCCCCCCACATTAAAGAATAACCGCCCAAATTACAATTGAAAGCGTCTTTATTAAAGATTAAAACTACCATGTTTAATATTTAAACTTTGAAAATCAAAAGAAAATTAAACCTCCTTCAAAAAGTATTAAATGCCATTCAAAATAATTTCATTTATTTAAAAAATAAAATATTAAATTTAAATTTTTATGTTGTTGTCCACCTCCACTACCCAACTGGTGGTGGGCTATTGGTGGCTCCACTCGAGGGCCACCCATATAGCCAATTTGGGTCATTTTTTTAAAAATGAGAATTCCTTCACCTTGGTTGTTAGATTTTCAACTTCTTATGCTCGTTGGAAAGCTAGTTCTGAACATTACGGAGTGGTATAGGTTTGATTACATGATTTTGCTACTTTGATTGGTTTTTGGGGCCTAGAAGCCAAATGTTCTAGTTTTCACAATTTTGAGCATAACTTTTGCATATAGAATTGTTTTTTTCTTAAATTTCAAATAGGCATTGGAGGGCATGTTCAATGTACTTCATAGTGGTGTTGTTAGTTTCTTAATTTGATGAGTAGGGAGAGTTGTCTACTTTTTTTAACACTTGTAGATGCCCATGATTTGAGGTGTGATTACTTGAGCATCAAAACGAGTCAAGAGGCGAAACCTTGAGGGAGTACATGTTTCCATGTGATATTCATGATGGTATAGTTGAATTTTAGATTTGGTGCTTCATGGTACAAGTTTACAAGTGTTTTTCAGACTTAAGACTTCATGGTGATATGTACATAGGTTGTCTTCGGTTTGAGAACTTGGTTGGACATGGTTTGAGAGTTAGAGTCTCATATGGGTGATAGTTGAGTGTAGGTACAACATTGTGTTGATTATGGTGTCATGATTATGTAGGTACACTTTTGCATTGGAACAAAATAATCATGTTCGTGGTCGTTTGGTGGTGATTTGGTTTGGTGTAAGAAGCTTGTTTCTATTGGCAACAACAATGAAGGAAGACTGAGAGGGGGGGTGAATCAGTCTTCATTGGATCTATAAACTTAACCACAAAAACAAATCTGATAAACCGCAACAATAACATACATAAGCAAATTGAAAGCACAACACACAACACCAAGATTTTGACGTGGAAAACCCCGTTAAGGGAAAAACCACTATGGGAACCTACCCACAGTAAGATGATACTCTGCAATAGTATGTGAAAATATTACAATGGGGAATGCACATGCATTTAGGCACACTGCCTAGAGATCACTGCTCAAAAGATAATGAAGCAGAAGGCTACAACCCTCAAGGAAGTCTCACTGACTTACAACAAGATTCAGACTACAATCCGGAAGAAATGAACTGCAATGATAGCATCTCCAAATGCTAGATGATAGTTCTGGTTAAGCACAAATGTCTGCCCTGCAACACCAATCTCTTCTCATTCACAATATCGAAGGATGAATCCTTGTTCGCACATAAACCTCTCTCTGATAATGCAGACACAACCTCTACCACTAAATTACATGAATATATCACCTATATATACAAATCATCAACCTTGACAACAAGGTCGGCTGAACCCTCAACTCACAATTACAAAATTATATCACACGATACAAAGATCGACCACCAGACCAATATTATGATTTACATGACATAACATGGACCTAATTCAAATTCCCAAACGCTCAACTCCACTGAAAATCATGCCAAGATCAACCGCAACACACTACACCACCAGAAAAACCGCATAACACGAAGAACATCACCGATTCATGAAAACCATCAATAACTCGCACAACGATCAATGTGAATCATCAAAACAAATAGGACATGATTAGGAAACACCAGCAAGAATGTTAGAATCATCACTAACAGCTACACCATGATGGTATGATGAAAGAATAAGTATCTGGTAGATTACTGAGACGGGGGGGGTGAATCAGTAAATAGAAAATCTGATACAAACTTCCAATCTCAATCTCAATCACACAAAGTAAACTTATCAAATAAAATACCACTATCAATACTCATAAGAATATCGGTTGACTGTTACAACAACTTAATAGTAAACAATATTAAACTTCTAAACATCCAAATGTTTTATCATATGTCAACATATTCCATTTCTCAATGCTTTTGGTTATCATGCCTTATCAGAATAGTTAAGCAGTTAATAAAATCAACCATAAGATCATAACCACAAAAACATTCACCACATGACACAAGTATTTTTGATGTAGAAACCCAAATAGGTAAAAACCACGGTGAGATGGGACTCACAAGACAATATTTGAACTCTTCTGAAGTTTGCCCTGTTAGGAGCCAAGCCTGTTAAAGCTTTTACAAAAGTCCTATTAAGAACTAATCCTGTTAGGAATCACTCAGTTAAGGGATTGACTACAAATGACTTGTTAGAAGCAAATACCCTGTAAGGAGTAACCTCAGTAGAGGATTTGAAAATCCAATCTAATGGATCACCTTGTTAGAGGATTTAATAAGTAATCAAGCTTGTTAGAGCTTACCCGGTTAGGGGATTTCAACTCTGTTGTAATTGTTAGAGAACAACAGGAGTTTGCTTGATCTGTCTGAATAGCACTACACTTGCTTGATCAGATCCTTTTAAGCTTCTATCTGCCTTTACTCAAACTGCAGACTCATTATCCGGTTTGGCAACCACACACTCAACTGATTTTTGCCAACTCTTGTCAACACTAAAAAAAACAACTTCATCGACCTTAAATACAAATCAATTAGGTCGGTAACACAACAAAAACCTAATTCTCTCATCGAGATTACAAAAAAGTCGGTATAAGTATGACCGTTGGATTTCATAGCAATCTCTACACATCAATTAAGAAAACCTCAATCGCTCCTTGATTACTACTTCATCGAGCTCAGTAACTCATCACGTGCTTTGCATTAGATGCAATATATTTTGCTCATTCCCTAGACAAACAAACGCGCCAAAATATTTTGAACTTGTCTTCATACAATGACCATACGTGTCACCACCATTACCACTCAACATCAGATCATAAACCAACATAACCAATTCAACAACCTTAATCGATTAGGGTTTAACAAAAACAACTGGTAGGGTTTACCGGTTACATTACATAGATAGGGTTTAACCTTTTACATTGGTTACTGGCTCAACTCACAAACTTACATACCGATTTACAATGTCCTTCACAAAGCTCTTCGTACCGGTTACAACACAATATCAACAATATCAGCAATATCATTTCCAGATAATTGACATCAATGACAACATAACATATCATTAATGCAATCTTCATGCAAATGCCAACACACCAACACCACTTATCAAATCTTCATCGATCAACATCTGAAACTCAAGAATACAACAAATCAACAACTGTCACAAAGAAAGATAACTTGCGGAGCACCAAATCAAGATCCATTTGAAATGAAGATACACAAGACCATCCCAAACAATATCCCAAAATCTCAGATCACACCAGAATATACATGAGGAAATACTGAACTCTACAAAGCACTACTACAACAAAATCAAAATTGCAAATCGGATCATAAGATCTTCCCAATCTACAATCATTGAAGCAAATCATGGGAATATGTTGACATCAATGACAACAACATATCCTAGTAGAAACAATGTCCAACTATTCCTAACAATCTCCCTCTTTGGTATTGATGGCAACATATGATTGTAAAAAACAATCAATGCAAAAGAAGAAGATATCTTCAACAAACTCCCCCTAAGATCAAGAGAGATAAAGCAGTTTTTTACATGATCTCTCTCCCCCTTTGACAACAATGCCAAAGATCTCATAACAGAAAACCAAACTCTCTCTCCCCCTTATAATATGAAACATGAATCTCATGAATCTCTCCCCCTAAAACACAAACTACTCCACCAAAGGAGCAACACTAACTCACCAATTCAGATAGAAAGATAAGGCTTTGAAATCCACCAAATTGACGCAACTCAATGCATCTAGTTCTCATCAGGAGGGGTAGATACCCCTAACTTTTCTCTCAAATGGACAAATGTATCTGCAGGCAAAGGCTTAGTGAAAATATCAGCCATTTGTTCCTTTGTAGATACATACTCCAGCTTCACTTTCTCTTCACTGACTTGTTCTATCAAGTAATGATATTTGATTGACACATGTTTAGTCTTTGAATGTTGCACCAGATTCTTTGACATGTTAATAACACATGAATTATCACAGTATATGACAATAGGCTCATCATAGATAACTCTGATATCTTTCAACATTTGCTTCATCCAAATACCTGAGTGCAATTACTAGCAGCAACAATGCACTCAACTTCAAAAGTAGATAAGGACAACGAATCTTGTTTCTTACTAGCCCATGAAACCAATTTCTTACCCAAGAAGAATGCTCCACTGATAGTTCTCTTCTGGTCATCTATATCACTAGCCCAATCAGCATCAGTGTAAGCACATAGCATGAAATCATCATTCCTCAGATACCACAAACCATAGTTCATAGTTCCCTTTAAGTATCTTAATATCCTCTTAACAACAATGACATGACTCTTATTCAGATCAACTTGATATCTAGCAGCAATGCACACAACATGCATAATGTCCGACCTAGTTTAAGTAAGATATAACAGTCCACCAACCATAGATCTATACAAACTCTTATTAGCTTTCAGAGATTCATCATTCTTAGACAATTTACAACCAGTCACCATAGGAGTTCCACCAGGTTTGGAGTCATCTAACCCAAACTTCTTTAGCAATTTCGTCACATATTTATTTTGAGATATAAATATACCTTTTCTATTCTGTGCAATCTGCAAACCTAAGAAGAATTTCATCTCACCAATCATAGACATCTCAAATTCTTTCTGCATATCACCGACAATCTTCATGCTCAAGTCATCATCTCCTCCAAAAATAATATCATCAACAAAGACTTCATCAATCAAGATGTTATCATTCTCTATCTTAAAGTACATATTACTATCAACGACACCTTTATTAAATCCCAATTTCAACAAATATTTATCTAATCTAGCATATCAGGTTCTAGGGGCTTGCTTCAATCCATAAAGAGCTTTCTTAGTCTACATACCATGTCTCCATCACCTGATAATGAAAATCCATCAAGTTGTTCAATGTAGACTTCTTCCTCAAGATCACCATTCAAAAAGGCAGATTTGGCATCCATCTGATATACCTTGAAATCTTTATAACCAGCGTATGCAAGAAATAGTCTAACAGCTTCAAGTCTGGCCACCGGAGCAAAAGTCTCCTCATAGTCAATTCCTTCTTTTTGTGAATATTCTTTGCAAACCAGTCTAGCTTTATTTCTGACAACTTCATCGGCTTCATTCAATTTGTTTCTGAATACCCATTTAGTACCAATTACATTTTTATCTTTAGGTCTAGGCATAAGCTCCCCAATGATGTTCATTTCAATATGATCTTATTCTTCTCCCATAGCTCTCATCCAATTTACATCTTTGCAATCTTCAACAACATCTTTAGGTTCAACTTTAGAAATCAAACATACTATTTTAGCAGCTAACCTTCTTCTAGTCATCACATCTTTATTTTTATCACCAATAATCTGATTTTCAGAATGATTCAATCTTACATACCTCAGAGTCTTCTCATTGTTATGATTTTTAGGAAACTGCACCTCTTCACCGGCAGCAGTAACATCTGGATTAACAGTCTCTACCGGATCATTCTGCTTTGGCTCTTCAGTTTGAATAGGGTTTAGAACAATATGTTGACCATCATCATATCCACATGCTCTGATACCAATTGTTGGCAACAACAATGAAGGAACACTGAGAGGGGGGGGGAGTTGAATTAGTCTTCACCGGATCTACAAAATAACTACAAAAACATATCTGATAAACTGCAACAATAACATAGATAAGCAAATTGGAAGCACAACACACAACACCAAGATTTTGACATGGAAAACCCAGTTAAGGGAAAAACCACGGTGGGAACCTACCCACAGTAAGATTATACTCTGTTGTTCCCAACAGTTTCTTATCTCTTAGATGTTTGCTTGGTTCCTAGACTACGATACTTAGTTGTGGAGATTTTTGGCAAATCAATTTTGAGGTTGATTTAGTATTTGAGTCATGTGATCTACAAGATTATTTTCTTAGATATCTCAGTTTGTAGGTTACTGATGTGATGATGAGTTTACATCTTTCATTGCATCTTCAAGTTATGCAGGTTGTGGATTAGCTACCCATTACCTTTTAGTGGGATGAATCGAAGTGGATTGTGTTTATCCATGTGATTGATTCAATATTTATGCACTTTGTTAGTTGGCCTTGCCTATGGTCATTTGTGCATTGGTATGTTTTCTTTGAGGTGAGAGGATGGATATTATTTATAGTACCTAGATAGTCAATTTTGAAACTTGTAGCATGATGGTTTTATCACTTTGTCATGATACCTTGGTTACACATTTTAGTAGATCATTTGACAATGATACATTGGCGGTGTTGGATTGATTCTTGATGTTTATTGGCAATGTATC
Source organism: Cryptomeria japonica (assembly GCF_030272615.1). Taxonomy (NCBI): domain Eukaryota; kingdom Viridiplantae; phylum Streptophyta; class Pinopsida; order Cupressales; family Cupressaceae; genus Cryptomeria; species Cryptomeria japonica. The sequence continues at coordinate 71,471,314 of NC_081410.1, forward strand.
TTCTTGTTTTAAGATCATGGCTTTTGTTGATTCTCAATTAAGAGATTGTTATCACAATGTTATGGATAGCTTGTTTATCATCTTTCAGTGGGAGCTTGTGATGGTGATGTTTGGCAATTGTATCATCTTCACTTGGAGATCTTGGTTTCATTTAATATTACTAACATTTCAGTTGTGTATGTATAGATGATGGTCATTTAGGAGATGGTTATCACGATGCCATGTGTGACTCGATACCATGATTTTTTGGGAGTTGTTGACAATGATGTTGGAGTAACATTTGATGATGGATGATCTTATTTAGTGTTGTAAATGTTTGGAGGAGCTCTTAGATTCTATTGTTGTAGAAGGGTCTTTCACATTTAAAATTTCATTATTTGGAGATGGTTATCTTCATGTTGATTGGAGATGTTGACATCTTGGAGCCATGGATTTTGTTGAGGTATTGTATATATACTTTGTCTTTTGACATATTATCCTTGTTTGACAAGATGGTTTGTTTTATGTCATGACGTACTCTTGATTCCAAATTAGAATTTTTGCATGATACTAGTGTTTGATATGTTCACAATGAGCATGTGATTTTCTTGGAGGAGATGTGAGATCATGTTGTCATGTTTATGTTCCTGATTGTTAAGATTGGAGCTTTGACATTCATCTTGTTTGGTTCTCTCTGTATTGATTACATGATCATTTGCTTGATTACTTCATGATGAGGCTATGTTGCATTTGGAGTTTGGCATGGATTGATTTGTTATAGGTGTGTAGCGTCGTAAATTGTACACCCTTTATTAGTGTGTCCAATTTCACACTCTCCTAGCACCTATTTTAGTATTTCCCTTCCTCTATGCATTATAGTACCTTTATTGTAATTAATTAATATTTAATTCAATATTATGGGTCTTATTTCACTTTATTACATCATCACACTCTTATTTGGGCCCTTGATTCTAGGTGTACCCTTTATCATTTTATCCTGATTTTTCCTTAATCCTGCCCTAATTTCAACTCCAAAGCATATTTCGCATATTTAAGCACCTTGAATTGTCACACCGAGCTAGGATTGACTTTATAATCACGATACCTTGCATCCCTAAAAAATTGGAAAAAAAGTCGGTTAAACCATGGCGCGACACCATGGTCCCAACTTTTTCTCCCCGAATTTCGGGATCGTGTTTTGGCAGTGTTATAATGTTTAAATCTTGCTTTGTACGAACTTATATCTATTCTAGGTCGGTCTAAAGGTTATTTTAATTATGAAATCCCTATATAATGCGTCCTTCTCAATTCATTTTGAATCTAAGACTCTAAGCATTGTAAGTATTCGACCTACAGCATTCAAGTGTTCAAGCATTCATCATCAAGCATTTCTAGAGATCTTAAAGGCTGCATATTCTTCATTCAACCATTGTGGAGCAAATTAGATCATTCACATGCAAACATATGTGTGTGATTAGGGTTTTGTCATGTCCATGCCATTTCATGCAATATATGTGATTACATTCAAGAAGTTAAACATCATTATCAACAATTGCAGATCTGAGGTATATCTTTCCATTATTTATTTCAATATTTGCAACATTTCATTCAAGGTTAATTCCTAAATCGGGGTTCGATTTAGGCAAAACCCTATTCCCAACCTATTTCCCCTTCTTTCTATGTGTACGAAACAGGTACAGAGCTTTGATCTTCAGAGTAAGCATTATTTACAGTGAAGAATCAATCCCCTTTCGGAGTGTAAAAAGTTTGGAGGACCAAGGCGTCCGACACCACGATCCCAACATTTTGGGAGCTCTTTCAGGGAGCAAGTTTGAATCTGCTTACATTGCTCAGATCCAGGTTCGTGGTTCAATCTGACGACTGTAGCTCACTGTTTTTGTATTTTTACCTTCATTTCATCACATTTACCCTAATTTTAACATCTTCAATAATTCAATTCAACTCAAGGGAAAGAAGATGCACATTCAAGACCCCCTGGAATTTGATCAAAATCTAAATATACTAGGTTTAGATCTATCAAATTCCTATCTTTCTGTAATGTCCCTTCTCAAATGACAGGCCACAGGGAGTCAAGTTCTAGCCTACAATATTCCCAAGGCTAGAATAAATAAATAATAAAGGGAATAATTGAAATATTTTTGAATTAGGCTCAAAAAGCTATAACAAGGAGTTGAAAATGTTTTAATTAATTGTTATGGCTTAAAGAGGGGGCCATATTTTAAAGCAACGTTATGTTGTCTAGGTGGGGTCATTTAAAAAATTAGTAAGTTTGCATTTTAGACAAAGTCGACCAAGTTAGAAGTTTCTAGTATAGAAGCGACTAGATACAATGTATCTGTGGCTGGCATACAATTATAAAGGAGAGGTCGATGATATTGTGGGATTCCATTCAACAAAAATTGATACATGTTTGTATCTATTTGGAAGCTCTGCAAATTTTCTTCCACAGGACGAAACCCTTGTGTTTAGGCCTGGATGTCACCCCAAACCAGCAATCTGTGCATTAAGCAGAAATCAGCTTCTCAGGGAAGCGATAACAATGGTGATTGATCATAGTGCATACATGTCGTCATACAGATGTGAAGGCAGCGATGCTTAGGGTGTATTTAATCAATAGTATGAAAAGCTGCAAAAATCGTAGAAATTCATAGGTAGTCTCACTGAAATTCGGTCCTATATCAATTCCTTGTGTTTGACAATAATAATAATTTGTTTACAATATTGTAATCAGTGTTGTTGTAATAGAATTATCAGTCTATGTCATTCAAGAAGGGATAATTATATTGTCCATAGATCACAAATTCCCAGTTAGTTCATTTTAGTGGTACCAAAGGAATTGCATGAATTCAAATCAATAGTAACTATATGTTGTTCTTTTAAATTCCAAGTTAGATCCTTACACTTTCCCTAATGTAGTGGTTCCTAAGAAAAATTACAGGTTGTACTACATCCAATGGTGGAAACCCTAATTTTCACCATTACAAGTTGCTCATGGATACTTGGACACATAGGTGAGGCTAGAGTTCTCTTGTGATTAGAGACATTTATTGAGATGGATACTCTTGATGAGGTTTCTACAAGAACTCCAAGGAGCCTACACATTGGCTGCACTTGAATTCAATATGGACTTTTGAGGAGATTATTCATGGATGAGTCATGGTGACGTGGATATCTTAAAGGAGTATCCTCATTTGCCACTCATGGTGTACTCGACAGTTTATTACTTTAGAGATATTGCCTATTATTCCTTTCAAGTGCATTGTGTTTTATACTTATCTTTCATAGATATGGTTTTTGAGCTATGGATATGGTTTGTTTTGGAGGATTCATTTTGAGGGATGGATATCATGGTTATCTCCTTGTGTAGACGAGTTAATGGTATGATGTCACTATGAGGATCTTAGGGGATGGTTAACTGAGTTGTTTTCCTGATATGGGATTGGGTACTTTGAGTTTGATCTTCTTGGTTTGAGAGGCTGACATCCATGTTGGTTACATGATACATATGTTGTATTTGATCTTGGTGATTGAATAGTTGGGTGTTGTTATAGCTTTTATTTTTGGGTGTTGTGGAGGAGATCATACTTGATACATAGCATTTAGAGGTGTATGTACAAGGATATGCTACATGTTTATGATTTGCAATTTTTCTCTTTGGTCTTGGTTATCTTCTTGAATGTTTAATTTCATATAAGATTGGTTTTGAGGTTTGGTTGTAGCTATTGTGATCACTAGGCTTGCGGTCATGTGTTGTCACTTGTATTTTGGGTGATGACATGGAGGCTCCATAATCTCTTTCCATTGTTAGGTGTGGAGAACATGGAAGAGCTTTGGAGACTTGTGGTGAGACTTGTATTTACAGGATATTGGTTTACAAGTTTTGCATATCATTGTGGATGTTTATTGGTACCACATGATATTTGTTACACCTTCTATGTGATGCTACTTGTAGACTCAATATGCCTTGAACATTTTTAGATTTGCATTACCCATGAAGAGGGAGATCCTAGATTGTATGTTACTCTTTGACAGGTTTGCAAATGGGGCTTGTGATTGTGGTTTATGGGTTGTATATGTTGATGGCACAAGTTTACTATGTTTTGTATACCTTTGAGGTATGGGTAGTTAGATGTGTTAGAACTTGTCATGGGTGCTATTTTAGCTATGGATATTGTATCTTGACAACTAAGGATGCATACTGATACCTTTAGGTTGAGTGTGTTTTTGTTTGGGATATCAATTGAGGCAAGATTTATGCTTCGTTGTGATAGATAGTGTGACTTCTCCTTGGATGGCTTCTTATCTTTGTGCATTGGCATGATGGAGGATGAGAATATTCATGTTTAGGATGGTGGTCACCTTGTTTCTTGTTGTAGGTATCTTGATGGAGCACTTTGATTCCTTGACGGTATATGTAGCTAGAGGGAATGTTCCCTTGTTCATGTTTGAGGTTACTTGTTACCCCTTATGCAATGTATAAAACAAGTGGAAGAATGTTGGGAATTAGATTTTATTATTATGTGTGAGGTGCACCTAAGGGGCACTAGAAGTACGTGCATCACTAGGAGTTAATATTCTTGGAACAACTTTATGTGTTATATGTAACATTGAGATATTTGAATGTAAGTTGTAAAAATGTATTTATTTAATACTGGGGAAAGCTATTTAATAAAGTACCCAATATTAAATGTGGGGTCAATGGTTTTGTAATCTCATGGTTTTAGTCACATAGCTTTATGTAATACCACTTGGTGGTTTTGTGTGAGCTTGTTTCTATAAAAGCAAACACAAGGGTAGTTGTCTAAGATTGGCTAGTTGGGGTTTTAAGTCTTCTTTTGAAGAGTGCATATGTGAAATATGGTATGGGATGTGTGGTTACATGCTTGGACACATGGAGGATGCATCAGAGAGGCTTGATGTTTTAAAGGTGTTTGTGGAGGCTATGAAGATATATTGTAATGTTATGTTGATGAATAATACATGAGTCATGGATGCTTTTGGAGGCAGGGTTTTTCCCTCTTGAGGGTTTTACTAGGGTATATCTTGTGTCATCTTTTGATGGGTATGTTGTCTATTGCATAAGGATTCTGAATACTTATTTGCATAGATTTATCTTTTGGGTTATGCAAAAATTGTCATTAGATGGCTGCAAGTTTCCTTTCAAATCCTTTATGCTCATTGATGGATTTTTGGGTGTGAACAAATAGTTGATCACCCAAGCTACTTGTCCTCTCTTAAAGTTGTTTCCATCCTTTTAGCAGTAATTACTTAAAGTGTTCCATTTCATATTTCCTAGAGAACTACTTCCTTCCCTTCATTTCTAAATTTCAATTCAAAAATTGGTAGTTTTATGAGAATTCTCCAAGACATTGTAGCAATTGTACTTCAAGCACTATCTTAGTATCTCCCTATCTAGCCATTGTAGAAATCTTCACATATTGAATGATCCGTAAGAGTCATTTTCAACTGCTAAATTCTTCATGCACATGATATAAACCCATTAACCATGATCACATTGAATTTGTTAAAATCTTCAACAACTGAGGTCTTTCTTACCACAAGGCCTTCATCTATAAACTTGTGGGTTACCCCACTATCATTTAGGACAATGATCCTTTGGCCCACTAAGACTCTACAAATCTTAAATTGGTTATACCTTTCAGTTCTATATAGATCTACAAGAGTTCCTCCACCTTTGTCTTCTCCTTCTTCATCAAATTCTTCACTCGCCTTCTTAGACCCAATTTCTTCTACTTTCTTATTAGAAATAACTTCAATATAGAGCAACTGAACTTTTCCTATGAATGTGTGTCCTTGCTCCCAATGTTCTTTGCAATGGAAATATAGTTGCTTTCTTAGTTCATTTCAACCGTCTTCATTTCTTTTCATTAGTGGTGGAATCTTCTATGTGCTTGATTGTCCCTTTTGGAACTTCTTTTGGTTAATAGGAGGTGCATTAGAAGAAGATTTATTCTAAGGCAAGGAAGCCTACAAAGCAAGGGCTCTTTTGATTGCCTCTTGAAGAGTGGAAGGCTCCAATGCCTTGACCAAACCCTTTAGTGGCTTTGTTAATCCTTATATGAATAGAACCATAATCCTCTTCTCTGATACATAAATAACTTAGCCAACTATCCTTTGAATTTCCCCTGTGTAGTGCTCCAATGGTCCATAGTGTTTTAGTTGTGGCTAATTCTTGAAAGTGGATTCCTGGATGAACCCTATCAAATATTTCAACCAATCTGTGGCTAAATTTTTCAAAAGTAGTGATGAGAATATGACCCTTGTGTCACCATGCCATGGTATATCCATAGGCTACCCCTTCCAAGTGAAGAGAAGCAAACTTGACAACTTCTTCATACATTAAATGTAGAAACATATAGGTATTGATCTTCTATATCCATGCACAAGTTGAACACTTATGTGTCCCATCATACTTAGGGACAAGAACCTTGCCTATATGTTGTTGCAATTCCTATTCAAGGACCATTTTGGAGTTTGATGTTGCAAAATGCAACAAATGACAGATAATACCAGCTTTCTTGTTTAGGAGCTTTGTATTCAACACAAGGGGCTCAAAAATCATCTATCATCTTAGTAGCCTCTTTTTCCATTAGATATTCTATTCTTTGAAGGAATATGGGTCAAAAGGGATTGATTGGAGAACCAATAATTTGTTAACCCCTAATGCATTTCCACTTCAAATAGGTGATACTAGTGTTCCAAGAAATTGCTACCCTTGAACAACTTGCATCATCATCATTGCCCACATGTCTCTAAATGCTTGAGCCATTTTCTTCTGCCTTGTATCCAAATTGACCACTACTTCAAACATTGTCTAAGCCTTTTCTTCATTTATCAAATTGTGCCTCCTTTTTGCCATCACGTGTCTCCTTTGATACACTACTATCTAGTATTCACCAGATTTTGTTAGCCCTTGTTTCCCCTAGGTTGTAAGGATCAAGAATCTGATACCACTAAATTTACCTGAAAGGAAAATTTATGTGTGAGATTTTGCCAAGATCAAGAGCTCAATGAAAAGTATAAAATAGAGAGACAAAGTATAGGACAAGAATAAATGGCATTCTCATCAATAGATAAATGATCAAAAATTGTTCAAACAATGAATATGAGCTTGCTTATATAGGAAAGGCTATATGGATATGCGAGCACACAAACATGACATGTGGCTCAATAAGAAACAAGGGTAGGTAGGAAATAGGTGTGGTAGGTAGGAGAAACAATAAAATATTCCACATGAGGTGGATCACCCACCGAAGGTGGAATTATCACTCCACAATAAGTGGACATGATAAAGTAGTAACAAGATCACACCATAAAAGGTGGAAATCTCCTACAACACGCTATCCCAATGTGGCACAAACACCCAAGTGTCTCATACTCAAACTACTATGAAATGCATTATCTTAAGTAAACTTAAGTAAGGTGTAATAATATCCAACATGAATAAATAATTACACCAACAATATGTTATTTATTTTATTCAATCCCATTGAACACAAATACCTGACTTTACATCAAAATCAAATCTAATGCAATAGATATTATTCTCAATAAAGCATGCAAAAATGGATTACAACCCCTTTAAAAGTGAATAATTAACATAGTGGCCACAATAACTTATCATTTGTATCTATTCAATGCAATTCCAACTTACAATCAATTCAATTTATACCAAACTTTTAAGAACAAACTGCAACATTTATTATTATCAAGAAATATAATAAATCAATAACAAATGGTGCTAAAGAAGCGACCACAAATTACAAACCCTAAGCCCTAAGGGAGCCACCCAAACAACATATTGTTGAAGCTCAAACACAATCCTTCTATGCAATTGCACAATGCTAGACTAAGGGTTTTTATCCACTAACCAGTTGTGTAAATCAAGGGGTTTCCATCCTCCAATCTCTGGTGATTCATGGACATGATATCCAATCTATTTGAGAGAATAAATTGTAAAACAAACATAACATCTCTAATCTTTGACTTAGAGTGAATAGGTACTTGGGTGTCCACATTCCCTCCAAAAGAAGGCTTCAAATTCTTTCATTTTTCTGTCCAAAATAACTCTACACACAATCCTTTGGCTGACACCAATGATTACATAACACAAAAGGACCCTATAACCCAAGTGTCCACTTTAAAAACACTTTAAGTGGTTCTTTAATAAAATGCTCTAAAAAATACAATTCATTTTCTTATGTTATTTCCTTAAACCCATGGGAAATGGAAAATGGGCTTATGGTACATCCCCATCTTATGGACGAAGGGGATATGACATAGGGCACCCTCTGTTGAGACATGGACCAGCTAGGACTTGAACCTAGGACCTTCCATCGCTGCTGGAGTGCTCTACCACTGAGCTACTGGCCCTTCTTGGACCAGTCCATTGTCAGTCCGGGTGTGGCTTATTTCCAACACCAACACCCCCCCTTAAGCCACACCTCTTGTGTGCTTGGGGCTCCTAGCCTAGACCTGGCTCTGATACCATGTTAGTTTTTAGTGATTAGATTAGCAGTATAGAACAGAAAATCAGAATGCAAAGTAAATCATACACATAACACACATGTACTCTGGGAAAACCTCCCTCTTGGAGGAAAAACCTAGCAACCAAAGATCTCAGATCTGATTTTATTAGGTATAGCAACAGATTACAATATTGCCCTTCTAGGGCATATAAAGAACTTATCTGAATCACATTTCAGGTCAGATTTGAACAATCGCCCAGATTGTTGATTGCAAATCATGTGAGGGAGTTCGCTTGCCCTAGAACAGATGTAGCACAACCTGAAGTAAGTTCAACAACGTTGGAGTAGGTTCGGCAACCTTGAGGCACACTCGACAGACCTAGGAGCAGGTTCGACAGACCTAGGAAGATGTTCGCCCAGCTAGAAGACAATTTTGCTGACTTCAGAATGTAGTTCGCTGATCTTTTGGAGCAGAACATATTGCATTAAGGCAAATGATATTCACTTATGTTATATAACTTGTGACCTCAAGTCACTTCCTTTATATACATGGCCTTAACCCTTATGCCTAGGTTGGCTTTGGCGCCAAATTACAAATTCACAAGTTACATTATAGGGTCAGACCCATTTATAACCACAAGTTACATTCGCCATTATAGGGTCAAACCAATATCACAAGTTACATCGGTTAGGACCTAAACAATAACACTTTATAAGTTACATATTAATAGGTCCTGACCTATTGAATTTACAAGTTACACAATATCCCAAATAGGCCCATACACAATAAATTTTAAGGCCGAAGGCCACATTAAATTTTACCAAGCTAGGTCGGCCCAATCAAGGGGTACGACCTAGCTACATTTTCAACACTCCCTCTTAGTTAGGGAGGATCCCTTGATTAAACAAGTTACATCGTGACCATGCTTCATGGACTCTTTCCATGATATCCACCATGCATTCTCATAGAGGATGAATTCAATATACATCATGGACTCCTTCCACGATATTCATCATGCATACCTGCAGAGGATGAATCCTAAGTACGTCATGGACTCTTTCCATGATACCCATCATGCACAACTGCAGAGGATGGATCCACCTTGCATTGCCCGCGGAGGGTGGAAGAGGTCTTACACCTCAAAGAAACTACCACCTTGCACTTTGCAGACGTGGTCCCACCTTGCACTTTGCAGAGGGTGATCCCACCTTGCACTCTGCAGAGGGTGGAACGAGGGCTCTAACCTCATACTTCTCCCAGAGAAGAATGCAATACCACCATGCCTACTTGCAAAGGGTGGAACGAGGGCTTTCACCTCAACCTTCTCCCGAAAAATTGCCTTAACCAAGGATATAGCTTCCTCTAAAACTAAAACAACAAACAAGCTCCCTCTGAAGCTGAATACAACAAGTTCCCTCTGGAGCTGAAAACAACAAGCTCCCTCTGAAGCTGAACCTGATCATAGTATCACCAACTAAGCTATGTCTCTTAGCCTTCAGCCTGTGATGCTTCCTCACAGGATGTCTCAAAACCTTCCTCTCTTGAATACAATCATCATCTTTATACTCCTCAGTCCGTCCCGAAAGCATTTACGAGAGGTTACTAATAGTTCAAAACTATCATACATGATTCACTATCCAATGAATTGATAACAGCATGAAAAATTCAAAAAATACTTCTCTTATAAGTTAGTCCTCAACATTCTTTCCTAATTTCGCTTAGCAATGAAATTACCATCCACTTAAGTCATAATGAAGCATTTGATGATGACTGTGTGGCCTTCGGGCCTCGCCATCACTTATCATCTATCTTCAACTCAGTGACGACATGTAGGAGTTGCACACAAGGATCACTCAAAGCTGTCAACACAGTAGACTGAAAAAGTAACCTTGATACTAATTTGCAGCATTGTCAACTTGCACAAACCAAGTATCATGCCAATGTTGGGAAATACTATACCAAATTATAGCTTACCAAAAAACACTCAGAAAATTATTGAAGAAGGACATATCAACTTGGTAAGGGTTATTTTATGAAAGAGCAGATCTATTAACTCAATCTGGCCAAACAGCTAGGTCAGCCAATAACAAACTTAATTAAATTCAATGAAACATCAAATGTTCACCTTGCAAGTGACTGGAAACTACATGTAAACTCAAGGAGCCATATAAACATTTATGATTAAAGGCAGCGATTCTCACCATGTTCACCCGTCCTTACCTACTGACTATTATGGCTTGCCAGAATAGTAGGGCCCCTTCAATCTTCCTCCTTTCTGATCTGTTTCCAAACTTGTAGGAAGTAATGACATAATCAGCATAAAGGTATGGCCAGCATGAGGGTACGACCAGCTACAGGAGAACTGAACCACCAGTCATTAAGCCTCTCAAACACCTCCAAAAACTTCCGATATACTACACGAATCTGTTAATCTGATTATGCTAATATGAACCTGGCTCTGATACCATGTTGAGACATGGACCAGCTAGGACTCGAACCTAGGACCTTCCATTGCTGCTGGAGTGCTCTACCACTGAGCTACTGGCCCTTCTTGGACCAATCCATCGTCAGTCCGGGTGTGGCTTATTTCCAACACCAACACCCTCCCTAGTGGTCAGGGATGTCAAGCGAGCATCCCATTCCCTTTAACAATTCCCTGAAATGTCTAGGACATCTAGGGCAGAGCCTTAAAGACACAGAATTAATTTCCAAGGTTCATTATTACTCATTACTTTTGAACTTGGCAAACACACAGGCAAAGGAAACAGAGCCTATGCAGAAACTGCAGGAAGTTTATGTCAAAGAAAGCTCCAACATGGGGACAAAAACAGTGTTCTTTCACCAATCCACAATTAGAAAGGGCCAGGCTAACAGTATTTTGTTCATTAATCTTTAAGATTCTTATAGAAGTCTTGACTAACATTGCAGGCTTCCTTAGGAATTTTGTGGGGAAAGCTACTTCTAACATTCCCAATCCATTTGTGTCTTGGAAAAATGTTTGTATCCCCAGTGGTCAGTAACACCTAGAAACGTGGATTTTTTTAATAAAGCTCTGAAAGCAAAAGCGATGCGGAGGCTATCTAAGGATCCTTCTCAACTTTGAAGCCAGATTCTGAGACACAAATACCTTGATGACTCAACCTAGAAAGACTCCGTGCAGCAACCAGTTCTACAAGGAGATCACACATCTAGAACTCCTTGAAATCATGCGGAGATCAAGTCAGCAAAGAATAACTTTGAAGGTTGGGTTGCTAGGAGGCCATGTCCTGGAAGAACATTTGGTGAGTTGACAGATATCTAAATCTATGATATTGCTATACCCTGATAGCAATATCATAGTTTGACTTGCTGTGGAAAATGCCTCCTACTTATCAGATCTCTAAATCCCTTTCCAAGAAGCATTGTTAATGATGCTTTCAAAAGAATTTTCAGCTGCCAGATAGATGACTACGTGGAAACTTCTTGGTGAGTTGATAGATCTCTAAATCTGATTGTATAAGAATCCTTAAGGATGCTTTCAAAAGAATTTTTGGCTGCCAGATAGATGGCTATTTGGAAACTTCATGGTGAGTTGATAGATCTCTAAATCTGATTGTATAAGCATCCTTAAGGATTCTTTCAAAAGAACCTTGGGTTGCCTGATAGATGACTATTTGGGAACTTTGTCAATAGGGAACAAAGAATAAGCAGAGGAACTGGAAGGTAAGAAAATCATTGGAATCAGGCAAACAGAGAAGCTGAAGTACCTATCCTAGCTTCTTTCAGACTTACAAAAGCCCCAGAGCAAGTTGAATTAAGATGGATTTGGTGCAAATCTGCCAAACATTCAATGCATATGGTTACTTACTCTATTTCAGAGTAGATTTCATGGTTATGCAAGGCCACTCTATTTGCATCTTATTTCCTGAGGATTCAGAGCAGTGCAGCCACTATCTTATCCAATGTGACTCTGTCTAGAACATCTGGATGCAATTCGTGGACAAGATAAATCACTATTGGGTCAGCTCTCGGAATTTAGATTCTCTTTTAGAATCTTGCATCTTCTAAGTCAAAGCAAAAGTAAGTTGTGATAAATTATAACTAGTGCTGCCCTCTCCATCATCTTTTGGCATGTCTGGAAGAATCATAAACATTAAAATTTCAGATACTCGGTTCTCAGCTTGTGTAGATTCCTGCTCAGAGAGGATGGTAATCTCTGAGGATGTTGGAACTTGATTTACTCCAAATGAGGTCCTATATATAAGATAAACAATATATATTTTGAGCAATTGAGAAATGATTACTCATGGGGCCCCTGCTAAAAGTGAGTGTAATCGAAGGCAAAGGCAAATTGGAAACCCCCTCCAAATAAGGATTTCTTTAAGCAAATGCATATGGTGTTTAAAGAGGCCCATGTTATTACAGTTATAGTGGAGCTATTAGAAATAATAAAAGGATTGTTGTTTGGTACTATGCTTTTGGTATTAAAATGAGCTACTAATTGTGAGACTGCAGGCAGGAACACAAGCATTAGTCAAATGCATGCAACTAACTAATAACGAGGGATCAAAAGCTCGTTGATGAAAGATGAGTATGTTTATATATTTGCAATGAAGGCTAAAATCACTTGCTAAAACCTTAACTTTATTATAGAAGGCTAAGTATGTTGTGAGGTACGTTGACAACATATCTTTTAATGCAAGTAGTGTTGACGTGGTGCATCAAATTACACGATATGATTTTCAGGATTCAGCTGCGTAGTTTTGAGTCAATCTACATTGACTCATGAAATATGTGTCAATGGAGATTGACTCACAAGTATGTGGCTGATCCTGAAAATATCATAACTTTTACTCAATATTATAGAGTTGCTGCTTGGGTAGTCAGGATCCCACCCAAAAAAATTGGTGATTAACCTCCAAGGGGGATTATTTTAAAAATGTCCTCTGCAAGATTCTTGGTTTTAGATTCACGACCATAAAATCATTATGGTTTAATCATAATAGTTGAAGGGGCTTAAATATCATGAGCGTGAACCATGTGAACTCATTCTAATAGCCTATTTGAGATCATGGAGTTAGCTCCAAGGAATAACTTCCAAGTTTGGTGTTGCAAGTTTATTGCTTGAGCGTCTCCCCTATTTTGGCTTTACTTCGTTTTTTGTTCAGCCTGAGTTCAATTCTGTAAGGACTTTCTAAGAGGACACTTTCAACCCTGGCCTTTAGAAAGCAGACTTACCCTGTATCCATTGCAGTAGTGGTGCCCTTGTAGGGACAAAGACAAGTGAGAACCCTTGCCCTTTTTCCTCTAGAGGGAATTCCCAATGCTTGCAGCAGGATGCAGGTCTTCCTATTTCTTACAGTGAAATTAGGAAGCTGTTCAATTATTAATTGTTTTGATTCTCATTTGCAAAGTTGATAAATAAGATATAGATCATGTTGTGGCCCCTTCACCTGGACAGAAATGTATTGTTGGGAATTTAAAGAGATTTTTTAATCCTACGTGTGCCAGTCTTGATCTAGATGAGCTCGCTTGAAGAGATTAAAGAAATATTTTGGAAGTCCATATTCTTCCAAATTATTTGGATGCTAGAATGTGGTATGGTGCACAAAAAGTTGCTAAAAGAATGATAATTGAACACCTTACCTTTGGAGGAGGAAATTCCTATCCCCATTGAGAAGGAAGACTTGTGAAATTACAGGACAGAATTCTGACATGATATGGAAGCTTAAAGGATTGTGGATTGCTTGACAACCAGGGTCTAGCATTTAGAACACAGTAAGCATGCTATAGTTCACACCTTGGGCATCAGATTGGATGGCCCTGCTGATCATGGCATTAGAAGAGGCAACTCAAAGAAATTAGTCTTGGCACTGGTTGGAAGTCCACTTTTCTATGTTACACTTGGTTCTGTTGCAGTATTTATACAGTAGCATTTCTCTTGGTTGGGTTCAATTATTTTATGTTAAGCTTGCAAAATATGAACACCATACTCCTTAGATTTTGTTAGGACTCGGTATGAGATTGTTTATCCCATAAGTCCCTGTCAATTAAGTCTGTCATAACCACAATTTTTCTGCCCAAACAAAAGCTAACTTGCAGTTAAACTTATCAATTATAATTTATTATCTACTGCAGTACATTCTTGCACACTGCCTCTGTAATGACTGTAGATAAATGATCTTCAAAAAACTCATCGACTTTGGCAGCTAGAGTTTATTTCGAATGTTATCGATGCCCTCAAGATTCAAAGCAATCAGGTGATTGTAGGTGTTGTTTTGAAGCAAAGACATATTACATATGTGCTGCTATATTGGTGAGTAAGAACTGGTACTATATAACAGAAGAAATTGTATACCATTACAGCTAACAATCAACAGAGCAGCAATAAAGTGCTCAAATAAATTTAATGTTACGGGAAAATGAAACAGGACATGGGGAAACCATATTTACAATAATTTTTTCCTGCTTTGATGGCCTTGAAAGCTCAGTTTTTATGAATATATCATAAGTTTTACATGCATCACAAGTCAAACATGTTGTATCATTTCTTCTCGTACAGAGATTATTTGACCAGAAACATATTTCTGATAATTGTCCCAACTATTTCAATCTCTGAAACAAATTTGCTTGAAACACAGAATTTATCCAACTTTGCTTTCAGTTTTGTGAATGCCTTTGAAATGAAGTTGCAGAAATACTGAACATTTATAACTACTGATATCACAAGCATTAACCCTCCTTAGTACTCCAAATATAAATTAAGGTGGTGGATATAAGTGGCAAGAATCAGATAACATATTGATCCATCGTTACTTTTTGGCCTTTCATGATCATGTTCTTTCAAAAATTCTGTGGATTATGGAAAGCTTTAGGAGCCTTTATCTTTTTTTTAAGGTTACAAGAAACATAGTCTTTACCATTCTGGTAATCACTGGAATGGTCCCTTTCTGCCCCTTGTGAATGTATAGAGTATTTTATAAGCTATCCAGAATGCTTCCTGTTCTAGCCTTGAAATCTGTAACCAATCCTTTTAAGATATATATGAAATTGATCAACTATATTTCTAATATTCTTTTCCTTGCAGAAGCTGAAAACTAATGAGTTCCACAGAAGAATATCTGGAATTAGACCTTCCTGCACCATATCTTCGAGGAAAATATTGGCTTCATAAAGTTTACCTTGCTTACAAAGACCAGCAATCAGTGTGCCGTATGTGGTACTATGTGGACTAAAGCCATTATCCAACATCTTATCCAAAATTTTGGCAGCATCATAAAATTTGCCTTCCATGCAAAAAGCATCTATTAGAGTTTGGTAAGTTACAGCATTTGGGACACATCCATGTTTCAACATAGCCTCAAGATATTCGACAGCCTTGTGCACTTTGTATTCTTTGCAGAGTCCATCAATCAACACATTATAACTCACAACATCAGGAAGACACCCATTCTCCATTAACAAATGTAGAAGTCTGGTGGCTTCATAGGACCTGCCTTCTTTGCAAAGCCCACCGACCAACTTATTATATGTACAGACTCTTGGTATGTAACCCCTTTTCAACATATCCATTAACAACTCCTGCGCTTCTTCTACCCTGCCAGCATTGCTCAAATTATCTATCATAACACTGTGACTCATGGCACTGGGATTCCCACCCTTAACCAGAACCTCATTCAGCAGCTTCCTAACTTCTTCCACCCTTCCTCTCGAACAGAGCTCATTAAGCCTCTTACTAAACCCTTCCTGATCAAGACTATACCGTTTAGAAGTCGTTGCACCCTTTTTCAAAATCTTGATAAGAATCTTAACAGCCACGTCAACCTTGCCTCTTTCGCAAAAAGCCTCCAGAAGTGTACTGTAAGTGGCAATATCAGCTCCACATCCCCCCTGTGAAATCCTCTTAAGCATCGAATATAACAAATGGGTCCCATCGTGCAATCTCCCATCATTGCAGAGTCCCTGCATCAGGATCCTATAAGTAACCTCACTTGGATAACAGTTCTGTGACTTCATCTCATGGAGCAATTCAAGTGCAAGATCAGACCTGTTGTGCCCACAAAGTGCCCTAATAAGCACATCAAAAGTACAGTCATCCGGGCGCACTCCCCACTTCTTCATATTAACATACATATAATGCACCCTCCTTAAATCCCCATTTTCAACAAGCAAATTCATAAGTTCATTGAAGGATCCAGTCCAGCTTCTACAGTTAAATTCCTTAATCCTCTGAAAAACCCTAATGGCCTCTTCTAACATGCCTGCTTTTCCATAAAATTTAATGACATTGGTAAAAAGGGTATCACTGCATTCACAGAAGTCCAATCTCAAATCTTCCATAACATCCTCCATCAATCCAAACTTTCCAGAGGCCCCAAGTATGTTAATCATGGTGGTGTAGGCTAATCCATTATGTTTATATTGTGGGTGCTGTAGTTTTGCTTCGTTGAAAATAGCCAAGGCCATAAGAGAGCTCTTCTGGGCTTTAATAAGTTGGGTTACATGTGTGGGGTTGAGGAATCTTGGCCACTGAACATCTAAAGATTTTTTCACAGTTAGATTATGGTTGTTAATGTTGGTGCTGTGGGTAATATGCAAAAGTGCAGTGAAAGTTGCGAGTGAAGAGGGATGCTTACCTTTAATAAGTATTAACGCCCACGGCATTTGTGAAAAGAAACGACTCGGGATTGTTGTGGCCATGGCTTCGTCTAATTTGGGCGCTTTTTACTGAGGAAAACGGTTCTACGAGTTTGAATTAAACTATACCCTTCGCAGAGGTTAATTTTGCTAGCCAATTTTGATTCTTGCTTCTTGATCCTATTAGACGATCTGTTTCTTTTCCATGTCAAGTAGCAGCTAACTGGATTCAGTCTATCATGTTCCAATCGCGCCGAGCCCGAAATAGAAGTTTTTCATGGTAAGAGCTTTTTAATTCTTGTGTAAAGGAAAATTGTATATTGTTGTACATTTATTTTACCAGTCATTTCGTTATTATATTTTAGAATTTATTTACCTTGTTCCTAGCTTAAAACCTTTTTCTCAAGATGCTAATTTAAATTATTATTATTTTTTTACTTTGTATTCATTTAGATATGAGTATAATTGCATGTTTTAGATAATAGTACGATTGTAGTAATATTCATATTTTAAAATTATAAAAAACTAATATTTTTTGCATTTTTTTCAAATAGCTACCTCACCGTACAATCTTATAAAAACATACATTATCCTCATTTAAAAGTGTCTTAACATTTTCTTGCATCTTTGATTGTTGTTACTGGATCTCATTCATTTCTTCTTCTAAAATATTCCAATTTTTTTTGCTAGCTTCTACTATAAAGATAGTTTCAAACAAACTTCTTCTTTAATATAACTTATTTTCTTGCATATTACCTTCACAACAAACGTCATATAACCTCTCATCTTTCTAATAATAGGAATTCTTTAGTGAATCCACATCCCTAGATATGTCTCCATTAACAAATCACAACACAAACATTATAGTAAAAACCTACTAGGATTTTTATTTACTTGCACACACCCCAAATCTTCTAAACATTGATGAAGTGGAAATATGTCATCCATGTGACTAACATAGGCAAACTCCCTTATACAATAATCATATGTCCCCCTTCTTACATAGGTTCAAGTGTAAATATATCTACACTAAAAAGCTAAATCTAGTTTTTGTGAGAACAAGAAGAAATAGAGGAGGGGCATCAATACCTAAAAAGTTTTTCAAGTTGTATGGCTAAAATATGTTACTGTTTATTATGGGTTGGTAGCGCCATTTTGTGGTCAATAGGATGGTTTGAGGGATAGGTCTTTTTGTAGTCTTTCATTCTCTTGTATTTATCTAAATGGTAGCGAACATTTGAGGTCATTTGCATGGGTTCAAATGTCACTACTACAATTCTCACATGAGGGCCATCTATGTCAATAATCTAGTTTGTAGAAATCAGTGGCCTTCATTTTGGTTTCTTTAGCATTTGCACCTTCATTGACCTCCAAAGTAGGGAGATTCTCTCTTACTCTTTTCCTCTTTTCTTCATGCAATGACAATATTTAATGAAACAACTTGCATTGGCAATGAATATAACGGGAAATATGTTGTAAATACTTCATAATAATTGAGAATAATAAACCATATTAAGGGGGAAACCCTCCAAATATCTCCAATGAGTGTAATTATGCCCTAGTTTTCACCAAGGTTGACTTAGATACTTAAATTGACAACCAGGATGACCTCAGTATCTAGATAAGAATATATAATGATCTTATAACTCAATTAAAAGTTAAGGTAGCCACAATCTAACTACTCAAAGAAGCATTATCCTTAGTGTTGTTCAAATGTAGATACATGTGTATGAAGTTTTTACTCTCGTGTGGCAACTTCAACTAGTAAAGTATTCCACTAAATGAGATATTTAACGAGAGTCCTCATCATTAGCTCTATTAATACTACATGTATATGAATCTTTTGCCAATCACTTTCTTTGGAAGGAATAATGAAAATTTAGATGTGTACATGTGTTATTGGAGGTAACTCAAGCTTGTAAATGGTACTACCTATCTTTTACAAAATTTGTTATAGACCTTAATATTTTGGTTACAACTTGTTCTTTTTTTTCTTTTTCTTCAAGGACATTTTCTTATAAGGTTGCAATAAGAAGAAAACCCCATCAATAAATGCAAAACTCCTTTCGATGCGAGTTGGTTAACCTATTGTTTTATTCTTATTTTGTGTTATGGTCAAATTCTCCTTAAGTTCTAAAAGTACTTGTTGCTGATGATACACGTGGTCCTCCATAGCCTAAAATCTTTGCATCACCCTCAATGATGATGTGATGAATAGAGGATGGTATCCTTATAAAACCATAAATGGAGACATTTTTTAAGAATTACAGAAGTGTTAAACGATTGTTCTACTAGCACAGTAGTCAATCTACTCATTGAGACTACTTGTTTTAATTGGAACAACGTAGATACCCTTCCAGGCACTTATTAATAGCCTTATTTGCCCATCTAATGAGGGATGGTATGGACAATTATGAATTAACTGAGTACCCAAACAAGAGAAAAAAATATCTAAAATTTACTAGTAAAGATAGGTACATGATCATTGACAATCATCCTAGGCTTACCATATAACTTTTGTATATTCTCCATAAATTCTTTTGACACTATACTAAAAAGGATGAGATGCAACAAAATGGGCATATTTGGTTAGGTGGTCCACCACTACCATGATGACATTCTTACCTTTAGATCTTGGAAGGCCTATGATGAAATTCATGGAGACCTCTTCCCAATATTGGCTAGGAATAACTAAGGGCTACAAAAGACTAGATGTCTTAACTATTTTGCCTTTATTTCTTTGACATACCAAATATTTAGCAACAAATTTTTGAACATCAACTTTAAGCTCTTCCCAAAAGAAAAATATCTTCTTAGGCACATCAATTAAAGTGTTCTTAGCATGCTCTTTTCCAAATGTGATTGATATTCAATATTATTCAATGATCCAAAATGAGTACAATTGAATATCTTTAAATATATGTATATAAGATCAATAATGAAGAATACGTGTTCAGTCAACTATAGGTAGGAAAGTAATAGGCAACAATCATTAAAATTTGAATTTTGGAATTTCAAATGTCAAATCCATGGATGCAAGATCACTCTCCCACCAAATTTGACTTGAGAGGGAATATCTAGTAATAAGTATGTATGAATATGTGGGTAAATATGAGTAAGAAATGGATAAAAGGATGTGAGAATGCATAAAAATAGATGAATAACAATGTGGAGAAAGAGCCTAATCTTATACAATAGTGTAGCATTTATTGATAGATAAATATATTAAACCATTCTCTCAAAATAAGTACAAGAGTAAATGGGAATCGCAAATTTCACCATTACAATGATATTTGTAAATATTTATAAATGGTTTAATAATTTTTTTTTTATTTTTGGTCGGTAATATATAATATTTTATTAATATGATATATCAAAAAGAGTACATACTACAAAATAACCCCCAACAATATCGACTGCACATCATACCACCCACAATATCAAAATCTTAGAATAGCCCCCCTTTAACCCTCTACAATCACTCCAAAATGGAAGAGTTCAAATAAACAGTATAGATCATATACAGACAACTTGGCCGTTATATACAATAAATTAAAAATATATATCGTTGTCATTTTTAAAAACAACCTTAAGCTAGCACCAACTATACTAAACTAAACAACTAAGTATTCTCACGTTCATCTTTGAACCTGACCAAAATTTTAACAGCTTCCTTTGTGCACACTCGCAGTCTCAATTCTCACCCCACCTCCACTTGTGTCACTTTGTGTGCCACTTTAAGAGCCTCCTCAACTTGCATTAAATCAGCAAAGGTCTTGAACGCCTCCCAGCCACGCCATGCCATAGCTCTGCACCTTGCCTTCAACTCGTCCTCCTGCCAATGAACAAAGGGAAGGAGATTCACAAATTTTGCCATCCCTTCTGAAATATCAATTCCCTCACCTGGGATTTCCCATTCAAAGATTGAATCCATACCTCCCAGATATTCCTCTGCTATTAACTCACGCAACACCCGCTTCACCTTATCCACTGTATTCTCAAATTCCAATCCCCAGACAACAATTAATGAGTAAATTTCCATGTTGGTCCTATATTTGTGGCTTATATACACAATGTCCTCCCCTAACATGAGTTTAACTGCATCCCTCAATCTATCATCCTTGTAAAGAAATAGGCCTTGTACTCACCTATTTGACACCTTGCCCACGAAAAGGCACTAATTTCTTCTTAGTCTTAAAAGTAAAGCTAGCTTTCATCTTCCAACTGCTACAGTGTCATCACCTTTGTAAAATTTGTCTCTGCTCTCTGCAAAAGGCTCTTGAAGATGAACAAGATTGATAAAATGAATGGTAGAGCCACCAAATATCATTAAAACAATTAAATCACTTCACATCATATTCCAATATCGATGTCCTCGGCCATCATAAGCCTATTTCATCAATTCTCTGCCATGAGTACATTGTCTGATCTTTATTCTCCACTCTGTCTGCATGATTCGTCATTAATTCCACCTCTACATCGTACGACTTAACATATCTACTTTCCATTATTTCATATTTCCAACAAACTTGGGCTTGCCATAAGAATGTTATCATCTTCCATACCAATAGCGGACATGCAACGAAAATCTTCCAAATAATATTTATGTACATCTCCAAATGATGTGGCCCATTTGGACAACACATCAGCCACATTGTTCGTTGCTCTGCGCACTGACTTTAAAGTCACTAAAACAATTTAAATCACTTCTAATTTTTTGGACATATTTATTTAACAACCAAGCCTATATTTCCCCTTTTATTAATGCATTTACAATGATTAAAGAATCCCCTTCCAAATGTAATCTTTTGAAACCTAATT
Organism: Cryptomeria japonica; assembly: GCF_030272615.1. Classification (NCBI taxonomy): domain Eukaryota; kingdom Viridiplantae; phylum Streptophyta; class Pinopsida; order Cupressales; family Cupressaceae; genus Cryptomeria; species Cryptomeria japonica. The sequence goes on from NC_081410.1 coordinate 71,493,241, forward strand.
TTAGTCCCCAATCAACTACCATGTATGTTTCTTGTGCCTTAGCCTCATTATTCGTACCCTTCTCCAAACATTTAGAACCCCATGCAATTATATTGCCCTTCTAATCCCAAAACACCAGTCCAGCTCTAGAATCACCTAGATTCCCTTTTGACGCACCATCAAAATTGGCCTTAATACATCCTTCTGTCGGAGGTGTCCATTCACAACTCAAATTTGAGTTTATATGCCCTAGAGACGGATCATCCCGTCTAGGCCCATGAACGAGCCTGGTTTAATAATGTTTTTAATAATATATATTTTTATAAAAAAATTCTAAATAATTTCTCAATTATGAAATATTATATAAATTTTTGTATATAATTTTATCAATAAAATAGTTATTCGTTATTTTAAAACTTATAAATGCATTTAAGTAGTATTTTCTAAATTATAAAATAGTTTTTAATTCATATTTGAATATTAGTTTTTAGTATCAATATTTATTAAAAGCAACATTATCCTATTTAACTATATAATAAAAAATTAACCAAAATATGAGTGTAATAACTAATTAAATTTGAGAGGTATAACTACAATGGCATCAAGGGGTGAATTGTAATGGCATGAGTGTATTTTTTTAAGTAGTTAATTAGGCATAAGGCAATTGTACCCTATAAAACTTGAAAAAATAAATAAATAGATAAAGTACATGCCTCAAGAATAGGGGTGCATAAGGACCACTACAATGCTCATACCACCTATCTAAAAAATTAATTGTTGATTGATAAAAAATACTTCTATGAAAATAGCCATATGGGAAACTCAATGACGGGGAACCTATGCATGTTCACTGAGTGACCTTCGGGATTTTAGAAGTCGGCTCTTCATATATGGGGAGAGAAAAGGGAAAGAAGGAAAACCTAAAGCAAAACTACTCTAGAGCGATGTGCTGAAATGATTTTAGTATACTATAAGCACATAGAAACTTCACAACGTGTAGCTGTGAGGCTCATTCAACAATCTACATGCCCATAAAATCGAGATTGAAATATAAACGACTCATTTAACATAAAGCAATAAATGCCATTCATCCACTAGATAACAAGTTCAAAACATAGTTTAATCTACAGAGTCTCACAACATATATTCTTGAAGTTATATTGAATTACAAAATGCATAGAAAGATGTTCTCGCACACTGAAATATAGTGATCATAAAGGCCAAAGACACAATTTGACCATCACAGTCTCAAAAGTACAATCACAAATTAAAGGTGTAATTCTCCTAGCAATTGTATATGTTTTTCTTTCAAGATGCTGAACCCTTACAAGAGAAAAAAATATTACTTAAATAGAAAGGGGGGCAATAGCCTGGCGGAGAGAACATAAAGAGAAACAAAAACCAAAACACCGCTGGCAGCGCCGTTAGCACCCGTCAAAATACCTGATTAGAAGTTGGATTAAGACAACTTCGGCCTCTAGTGCAACTGCCACCAAATCTTCTAACAACGGATCAAAAAGAAAGAATCTACAATTGATATTCAATCGCATGTTGTTGGCGACAAACACCCCATTACCTCAAAAAACAAACCAAGGTCACCCGACGATTGCTTCAAATGCAATGTGGCAGCAGAAGGGAGATTCTCGGGGATGAAACAAAACCACATAAGATGCTTCATGAGGATTTTCCATCCAGCACAAACGCCAACACCTTTTAGAGATGCGGGACCACCAACAAAGAGCGACAAAGTAACTTGCCACGTGTCAGCATCTCTAAACACCTTGGTAAGGGGAAAAAGAAAGCATGAACAACGTCAGTCGTGCTGCCACATGGAAGATGTGAGGAAGCAAAAATAGAACTTTGGCTAGGGGGAAAATAAAAACAACTCCTCGAAAGGGAAACGGTAGATTAAAGTCTACATTTCTTGGAAACTTCTCAAAAAATCTTGCCTGTGGGATGTCGATACCCAAAATCCTGATTGGCAGACTAGGCTTATATCTCTGTCGGCTTGAAAATCTTGTCGAAAAGTTGTTGCATGGGAGACCAATATTCCTTGGAAGGGATAACCTGAGCCTTGAGAGCTTGAAAATTTTGATCCAGCTCGTTGACATCCTTGAAAGGAACTATTTATGATTCTTTGTGGGCCAATTCGAGCATAATAGGGAGTTTGGCCAAAGGATGAAATAAGGCCTCGAACTCATCCACTTCAAGAGAATCACTCAATGCTTGAAGGGGTGACTGATCTTGTTGTTTCTGCACTATCAAGCTTGATAGTTTCTCAACTCCCATGACTGAGTTGTCCGTAAGAAAAGGGGAGGGAAGACCAAGCTTGAAAAAACCTTTGAGGCGTTATGTAATAAAGGTGATGGAGTTTTAATAACAACAGACTTGAAGCAGCTTGTTTAGCCATTTTGCCACAATTGACGAAATGGTTAGTCTTTTGAATTTCTTCGAAATCCGCAATTCCTACTGCAGTTAACCCTTGGGAAGAAGCGGCGTAAAGACAATCAACTAACTTCTGAGCCTCATAGACTTTTGGGGTCGATATCTACATGGTGTCCTCAATGAGAGGGTCAGTCTTAACACACAAACCCTAAGAAACTGCTAAGAATTGCAGAGCTGGTTCTAGGGAGGGAACAAACTGATTTTTCTTTTCCTAGTATACATTATGAAGTGCCTGCACTAGGTAAGTAAAATCTGTGGGGGAAGCAGGTTGAGAATATGATGGTTTTGAAAGTAACTCCACTGTAGCCTCTTTGGATTCCAACCGCTCGTCCATTTATCTCAAATCTTTTGCTTACTTTGTTACCTAGTGCTGCAGTGTTATTATCTTGGTCTTCTTATCTTGTGTCTCTTCCTACATTCGCTTGCTTTCTGTATGTTGGTTCGCGACAACCACTTGGGATTCATGAAGCTCTTGGGGAGATTGAGTTTGCAAGGTCTGGAAGTCTTGCAAAGCTTTATCTTTTGCTGTCCTTTCTTCTGCTAGAAGGTTTTGAATGCTGACCAACTCTTGATGTTCCTTTTCTTTCTCTGCAATGGCTTCCTACAACTGAGCTTGAATTTGAGCCATATTGGAAGAAGCGGATTGGATATGCAATAATTCTTGCATTTTATCATATAACTCCTAGAAAATTGTCTTCTTAGTAGTTTGCTCTGCTCATAACGGGCCCTCAAAGATCTTTAATGCATTTTGGAGCTTGTCTCTCTCACCCTTTTCTTGAAGTATTGCAGACTGTAAGTGAGTCATCTCTGATTCTCTGGCCTTCCCCTCCTTCATCAGTTGCTCATTTGTAGTTTTTACCCTCTCTAGCTCAATTGTGAGTTTCTCTAGGCAACGAGTACACTTTAGATAGTCAAAAGAGACCACCTTATAGGATTCTTCCATGATTTCCACTTTGTCTTGCGGTCGATCTCTACTTAGATCAATGTCAATGGCATGCATAGAATAGTCTTCGGGTCGCATTTGATTGATTGGTTTGACAACATTCAGCATCATGGCCGCAAACACTAAATTTTGACGATCCTCTCTGAAGATAGTTTGAATGCAAGGCTCTGTAGGCTTCTGAGAAACTTTGACCTTTCTCTTTTGTGCCTTCTAAGCACACACGAGCTTACCTGAATCTGCATACTGATAGAAATCTGATGGGGAAGGGATCATTTGCCCTGCAAAAGGAGCTCCCACAGGTGGGACAAAAGGAACAGGAGCCATACTAGCTTGCACCTGGGTTGGAGCTGTCAAAGAGAGTGCAGTTGGGGAAAAAGGAGGGATCCCAGGGAAAACATTGGTAGGCAAGGAGAACAACGATCCAACACTAGACGAGGCAACAGGTGAAAAACTTGCAAAATCGAAGAGACGCGAAGCGAAAGATATCTCGGTTGGCTGGCTTGGGGTCTGAAGAGAGTGGGTCATGCTAACCAAGCTGTCAAAAGTGCCAACGCTAGGTGAGGAAGATGCAAACGGGCTAGTAGAGGTTGCAATTTATTGGGTTTGCACAGAAAGAACCAACGCGACTATCTCAGGATTACTTAGCGCAGTAGTAGGGTTTATTGAGGATGACGCCGACACAAAACCAAAGATTGAGAAGAAAGAAGAGGGGTAGGAAAAAGTACCTACGCTGGAGAGGTTGTTGATGCAAGCGAGGTTGGAATTGATACAGGGGCTTGAGTCTGCAAACTCTCTGGGTTTCTAGAAGTGCTCTTCTGCTTCTTCTGAGAGGTTGTGACCTCTTCTGGAGAAACCTGCTGTAGTAAGGCTAGGCTTGGCCACTTTCTTGTAGTCTGAGTTCTAGACCTGCTAACAAGCTTCTTTATAGATTGAAAAGTAATGTTAAGCGTGGAGCCCAGGACAATGATCCTGATTTGCTTTCCTTTCCCTCTGGATGCCTCAACCACTTCTGCAACAACTCCTTCATCAGTGGCACCCAGAGGAGGATCATAATCATCATCTTCATCGCTATTATATTTCTGTCACTCTCGCTCGAATTCATCATTGCTGGGAAGATTTTCTAATCCCAGTTTGTTTTCTTTGACTTCTTGCCTATATCTCCAAAAGGCCTGCCTCTTATCTTTGGGCAAGTTCTCTTCGGGCAAGTTCTCTTCCTGCATCCTTCTGTATAAATGGAGTGGTAATTTCTTTAGCGGGTCGTACTTTTCTTTCACATAGTAGAAGACAACCAAGGCAGTCTTTCTTCTTTGGGAATGAGATGCAGATTCACATATACTGTTAGGCTATCTTCCTACGGGTTCCTCCACGAATCCCAAACAGGGCCACACAGAATATGCACTATTGCATTTTTTCTTGAGGCTAGACATCCGTCTGGGTCATAATTCCATTTATCATCAATAACCATCAGGCCTGGCTGAACCAACTTTGAAGTGAGTGCGCTTTCTTCTTCATGTCTTTTGAAGACAACAATGGGTCCAATTATCACATTATCCTTAAAAAAGCCAACTCCATGCTTTCCTGACCCTATGCTTTGTTCAATAATGACCAACTGCCTGAACATTTCTAGAGCCAAAGTGCAATCCGAGATGAATTGCAAGAGGCAAAAAGGGTCTTTAGTGAACCCATGAGTCCTAATGAAAGATAAATTTGACCCTAGATACCGATCACACGGAAGAAAAGTGGATTTCATCTAGGCGATTTACGTATTTGAAAAGCGTGTGATTGAATATGTATCTATCTTAATTAAATCCTGCATTGCAGGGGCCAAGAAGGCATCTGAAAATGCATAAGCATCATGTGTGGCAGACAGCAAGGGGGACCACAATGTTACCAGATTATTTTGGTTCTTATTGTCATACATTACAAGCTCCATGGACTCTTTAAAGAATTTAGGGTTCTGGTGCAGAAACATGTGGACAAGAAAAGAGGTGTACCTGAACCTACGATGACTTTTGAAGTTCGCCAGCTACTCCACCATCTCATGTACCAAAACATTCGCAAAGTCAAAACAAAAAAATTCCTTCTGCTTTCTAAATTTGAACAGGAAACCCATTTGAAATGGGTAAATATTTTGATCATCATCTAGGCTGAAAATGTATGCCAGCATAGATGTAGCATCTTTCACATCTTGATGTTTGAAAGCATCATAAGCAATTGGTAATTGAGGAAGCTCGACGGTCTCGGGATCTCTTTGCATCAAGTCGTTACGGAAACTAACAACAATGTCTTTGTTCCTTCAATAACCCTCCAGAGCCTTTTTCTTAAAAATCACTATATTATTGTCAATCTGAGGAATACACAACATACCCCTGATGGATTCAACACTTATCACTACCTTTAGTTGTTCTCCTTCAATTACAAGAGGTTCTAGGGTAAATTTCTTAGTGCACTCGTTAATGAAATTAGGGCAATGAGACACCATAGGAACCATGTACTGCAGGAGACTAGAGTGCCAAAGTTGAAAAGCAAGCCTACTTGTACCATCCTTCTTCCGTCTCTGATAGGTGACTTCTTAGAGGGTCTTTGGCTGAATGTGAAGATCTGGGTCAAAAACATCTTCGAACCTATCCGCAACCACGATTGTGTCCTTGACATAGCTCTTTGATTTTGGTTTTGTGAAAGGACGGTCAAGCTTAGGAGGCATGGCGTGGGTAGCAAAAGATGCCTCTTGAAAAATGTCCACATATTGACTGTTGAAAGCAGTACCAGAAACTCCTGCGGATGATGCCATTTTTTGTTTTCTAAGGGTCTACACTTAGGGGTTGAAAAAATTTGTTCTTATTTCACTTCATTGTTGTATGCGCTCTATTCTTGATAAAACTACATTCACGAAGATGGGGTCCTTGAAAATTGCACTACATGGTACATTAGCTGAGAGTTAACTTGATGAAACAACCAACTCATACATACGTGCAAGATTAATTCGCGTGTTGTGCGCCTTACTACCAGCTCACTAAAAAGTGAGGCAATTATGCCCTTTAATGCCACCATTTGAAAATATTTTGCACTGGCCCGCACAATCTTCTTGGATTAAGGACTTCTCGCTTTATGGCACATTTATGAAAGCCTGTCGCACATATCAACGTGAGAGATTACCTAAGATTTGCTTCAAAAGGAAATATTATAGCCGGATGCGTGGCAACAACTCGTAATTCACACATCCTCTGAAAAGATTGCACAGGAGGGATGATTAAGGCTAATATGTGTGTTAATAAAACTCATTAATCACCAACTTGTGCTAATGCAAGAGCCATTGATACTTCTCTTGGCATAATCTCTTTTATAAATACCGCTTGAGAAGGCAATTTTGATCATACTTAGAATCAATCCCTAGAAGTTTAGGATAGGAGTGAGTAGCTTCTTAGAATAAGAGTAATGGATACCCCTGTTAGGCTAGTAAGCATAGGTAGTCAAGTTGCTTTTCTAGGAACTATCTCAGGTTGTGGTTTGCAGAGGATGATGGACCACACTAACCCTATTATCATAGCTACTATCAAGTTGGTCCTGGGGGAAGACTTTGTAGGTTTTGAGGACCGTTACCGTGTAAAAACAGATATTACCTCCCTCTTTGTAGCCTCCCTGCTTGACATTGTTGTGCCTAAACACCTTGTTCTGCAACTCACATACCAACTTTTCCATGATAAGTACTTGGGGGGGTTGGATGAGGTAGTCCATTATGCAGACCCTATTTGGGGTATCCCCATGGCTTCGGATTTGAGGCGATTCCCCAATGATGGTGAGGTGGTCCCATGGCTGCCTTTAGTTTCTGGTTTTAAATCCATGTCTATAATAACACGTGTCGCTATTGAGCATGGCGAGCAACTGCTGAAAGTACACATGTTGATTGAGGTGATGGGAGTAGTGTGGTACTCAGATTTTTGGGACTACATCTTTCCAAGAATTTTGACCCCTGAGAACCCTCCAATCCTCTAGGTAGTTCTATGCTTCTCAGATTCAGACTCAGACCTAGATTTTGATCTTGGGGATGGAGACGATGAAGAAGACGACGACGACGCTGACTTTGATGAACACGAGCTTGAGTTCGAGGATGATAACTAAACAAGACAACTTCTTGCAGTAGCCTTTCTCTCCATCTTTTTGCGTTTTGTCTGAATGACATGAGGGCCTAAGAGCCTCTTTTGCAATGTATATATGTAAAGAAACCATACGTATAATATAAAAGATATTTTATTTTTCGGCCTAACCTGGCTTCTTGGACTCAAAATGCTTGTTAAATCTTATTTTTTGCTTTGCTTGGGTTCAAAACAACTTAATTAGAGGCTTAAATAAAAACAACGGTTAGACCTTTGAAAAGAAGAAAAAATTATTTATAGTATTCACATATGCAAACAAAGATAAGCCTTAATAAAAATCTTTGAGGTGGATCCCATTGACTGGGATCTCTAAAATCTCACCTTGCGAGTCCTCTAAGACGAAAGCGTTAAAGTCCTTGCATTCAACAATGCGGAACGAACCTTCCCATAGGTTGTCGAATTTGGCATGGTGTCCCGGCTTTGCACTGCGTTCGTATATTTTAGGATAAGGTCTCCCTGTTTAAATCCAGGGTCAGAGCTCTTTTTGTCAAACCATTTCTTGACAATCTGCTAGCGGTTCCGAAGAGATTCGAAAGCTGCCTCTGTTTCTTCTTGTTGCTCCAGGAGTTCTGCCAACCTTACTTCCATAGGCTCATTTTCCTCCAGCTCAAGGGATTTCAGGATCTACAGGGTTGGAATCTTTGATGAGATTGGAAAATATGCTTCTTTCTCGTATATAACCTTGTATGGGGAGTTCTTAAAAACTTGTTTGTTGGTGACCCTGTTCGCCCAGAGTGCGCTTTTCAAATGGCAATGCCATTCTCTTTCGTGTTCTGCACCAATTATCTTGATAAGATGAATCATATTTTTGTTTGTAGACTCGACCAAACCATTACCTTGCGGGTAGTAGTTCAAGGAGGTCTTTAAGTAGATTCTATTTTCTAGAGAAAACTGAGTGACTCTGGATCCAATGAATGCTCTGGCGTTGTTTGATATGATGGTCTTTGATGGACCAAAACGTGTAACTAGCTCCTCAAGGAACCTAAAAATTTAGTTTCGGTGAAATTTTTTAATGGCATTGCCTCTTTCCAGCAGGTGAATTAATCTATGGCCGTGAGAATCCATTTGTTACTGACAGAGGACATCGGATTGATCATCCCTATGAAATATAGCCCCCATTGAGTGAAAGGTTCATCTACCACTATAGGCCTAAGTGGCATGACTGCATTCCTACGCTTTCCAATGTAAAATTGACAGTCTTTGCATCCCTGGATCAGGGTATGGGCGTCTTTGAATAACAAGGGCTAATAATAGTATTCACGAATAATTTTCATAACAGTGGTTTGGGCCGAGAAATGACCTCTCGCGAGGCCGCTATGGAACTTGTGCAAGATTTTTTCAACTTGTGTCCTGTCCACACAACGGAGTAAAACTGCATCAAAATTTCATTTGAATAGGACACCTTCTAGCAACCAATAGCTGCTATTCTGGAGCCTATAAAATCTCCTCTTTTTCGCGGGGAGATTTGATGAAAAACCTCTGATTTGCATGAAAAATTTACAATCAACGATCTATCCCTTTTCATCTGGCTCTGTATGCATTAACACAATCTCGTCTTGAACCTCTCCCAGATCTTGAGGTTCTTGGGCTAAGTATTTACAAAGACCCTTGCCTCTGATCACCTTAGTGGGTCTGACATCAATGTCATACTCGAGGATCTTAATAATCCAATTGGCTCTATTTTCTGTGATTTCTACTTCCATGATGTACTCGCGGACTGCGGGATGAGCCACATAAACGGTCATCTTGTTACAAGAAATGAAATGCTTGAACTTCTTCAGGCCTTTTACAATGGCAAAGGCTTGTTTTTATACAAAATTATATTTGATTTCATATGCTTTTAGCTTTTTAGAATGGAAAGCAATTGGATGCTTGCCTTTAGACTCTGCATCCTTCTGGGTTGACACAACGACTATGTTGAAATCACTGGCATAAACATACATCATAAAATCCTTGGACATGTCCGGATTAGCCAAAATAGGGGTGGAAAAGATAGCCTCTTTAGTCTTTTCAAATGCTTCTTTGGCCTATGACGTCTATTTGAAATGCATATCTTTCTTGAGCATGAGGGTGATAGGCCTTACCATTCCAGCGAAATCCAAAATGAATCTATTAACGAAGTTGATCTTCCCCAAAAAAGACTGGACCCCTTTTTTGTTAACTGGAAAGGAAAGCTCTTTGATGGCTTTGACATGATCGGGGTCGATCAACACCCCTTCCTTAGATACCACATGTTGAAGCAGTTTCCCTTGAGGCACCCCGAAGATGCATTTCTTGGGGTTCAGAGAGACTCTAAATTCAACGCATTTTTTAAAAACCAGTTCAAGATGATCAAAGTGGTCCTCCTTGTGTTTTGAAAACACAGTTAAGTCATCCAGATAAATTAGGATTATCTTGTTTATCAGTTCTCAGAAGGCTATATACATGGCCCTCTGAAAAGTAGCACCAACATTAGATAACCCGAAAGGCATCTTCTGATAGGCAAATGTTCCCCACTTGGTGGTGAACATGGTTTTATGTTGGTCCTCCGATTTGACGAGGACTTGATTATAACTAGAGAAGTCATCGAGCATGGAGAACATGTAGAATCTCCTCCATCGGAGGAAATGGGTAATGATCCTTTAGAGAAGCTCTGTTTAGGTCCCGGAAGTCCACACAAAGGTGGATGTCTCCATTCTTCTTCTAGACTGGCACCAAGTTGGAAACCTAGGTGCCATGCTTAATTGGATATATAATCCTAGAATCAATTAGTTTGTGTAGCTCTTGCGACATTAGGGATTCAATCTTCGGGTTGACTGGATGTTGCTTTTGTCGAACAGGCTTTGCTCCCTCTTCTAGTTCGATGGTATGTTGGATTACCTATGGATTGTATCATTTCAACTCGTCATATGACCATGCGACCACCCCCTCATATTCATCACAAAAGCGGATGAGGCTTTCTCTATCACATTAGGGAACATATTTCCCTACCTTGAGTTTTCGACCACCTCCGATTTGGAGCTCAGTATAATCCCCTTTGTCCGCTGTGAACTTTCTTTTGTCATTCTTGGAATCTTCACAATAAAAAAGGTTCTCAAGAGTAATCAGACTTTTGGGAAGTTTGTTTGTCTTCAGTTGGATCACTTGGTTGCCATATGCTTCAGACACTTTGGGTTGCAATTGGTCTGCAAACTCTCTAGACTATGGATGAACATATCTATATGTTCATCACTTTCGAAAACTTTCCAATGGATGTCGTTGTCAGGTACAATAGGTCTAACCACTACCCAGATTGAATGCTTATTTTCCAATAATTCAATCGTAGAATAAAAAAGGGACCCTACCATAGCCATGCGGTTAGCCACTTGATTTTCTTTATGGGAAATTATTTGAATATTGAGAGCTTCAAAGCTATCAATCAGGTTCCAGACCCTACATATGGCGGTAAGAACGCATGCGGACATGCTTCACAACTAAAACCCCATGGACTTGATGGACCACCAGTTCTGAATCTCCCAGCACTTTCAGCTGCTTGACTTCGTGACTCTCCATGAGGCTTAAACCGTGAAGCAAGCCCTCATACTCTGCCTCGTTGTTAGAACAAGCGAACTGAAGATGTAAAGACCTCAAGATCTGCTCTCCAGAAGATGAGGTGAGACAAATGCCTGCTCCAGATCATGATTTACATCTAGCTCCATCAAAGTGGAGGGTCTAGAGCTTAGAGGTTAGGTCTTTCTTTTCTTTCTCTCTGTCTTCAGGATCTTTCGAGACTTTGGGGATGGGTTGGTCCTCATAAAAAATCACATATGTCCCAAGTCCAGTAGCATGATAATTTCCATAACAATCCACATCTATGAATTCGTTGAGGAAGACTTCTTGGTTCGTGGATCTTTCTCCGGTTACCTCTTCATCTTCTAGTAATTCCACACACTTCATTTCTTCTCTTGAAATGGACATGTGGGTAGCTTCAAAGTTTATCATAGCTTCATCAACTATATGTTCTATATGAAGGGGCTCAGATAATATTTTTAACTTGGCTCCATGCTTGGTCCTAAGAATAAGGTGAGACCAATCTAAGGAGAGATATCCCTCGACCTTGGCGGTAAAATCTCAGGACAAACAGAGGCCGAAAATAGGGGGAATGTCAATGACTGCTACCTCATGGGTCACTATGATGCTAGGGCAAGCGAACAAGGTGAGCGGAAGGATTTTTTTAATGCCCATATTCTGGACTCTATTTCCATCTAATTGCATGACTCCCTTCCTCACGGGCTCATATTTCAAATTTAGAACCTCTGTGATTTGCTTGGGCATTACAATGGTACTAGCACCGGAGTCGATCATGGAGTTGTGGAGCAACTTATCCCCAACAATAAGAGTTAGAAAGAAAGGGTTGAGTTTTGTCTTACCTTCCCTCATGATAGTAGATCCTTCAAGGCCTTCATTGGTAAGTACCGTCAGGGTTTGTGGTTGGTCACCTGGAATAGGTCCACCACTTTTTGTGTGCGATCCGGCTGTTGTTGGCTTGGCAGATGGCTTTTCAGTTTCATCAAGTGCTTCTCACAAACAAATTTTCTGCTCTAGAAAGGTGAGGATATCCCATAAGGATACATTCACCAGATCCTTCTTCCATTGCTCCACTATATCAAGAATGGTGGGAATGAAAGCTTTGGATTCTTTGGCCTTATAAGGTATAAAACCTTTCAACTTTTGGGGACTAGAAACCACAGCTGGTTGTTCCACTGACTTTTCTATGTTTTCTCTTGGCTGTTGAATCACGAGTTCTCCCATAAACTGGTGCTTCGATCAGAGGTTATAATCAAACTATAGCTATGGTATCTTGGCAAATGAGGTGGAAGCATCATTTGTGAGAACAGTTTCCTCCTCTTCCATCCACGAAAAGAGAGCGTGGTCTGGAGTAATCTCGACCTCTTGTTCCATCGACATACTCTATATTTGAGCAATTAGTGAGGCATTATCCATACCCAGAGAAGCGTAAACCTTGACATTTGGGCTCATTCCTTAGCTTTTCTATTTTGTGACCTTTTGTTGTAGATTTCCTCTTGGACAATTCCTTGGCATGTGAGCATCATTACAAGGAATGCACCAGGAATTGGTATCGTTCGCTAGATTATTCTGGCCAGCAATCAACTCTTTGTTATGGTTAGGGGGAATGTCTTACAGAGGGGTTGACACAGGGACAAGCTGGTTAGTAGGTTGTCCTTGATTAGCTCTTATACCACCCTGATATTGGTTTGGTTGGTAAGGAGGTCTCTTACCTTGATAATTTTGGAAAGGGGGTTTAGCGGGAGCCTGTTGCCTCCTAAGGTTGATAATCTCATTAGAAAAATTTCTAAATAAACTTTTCATATCATTTATTTCTGTGGCTAAGGTAGAGGGAGCGACAATACTCGCTTGTTGAGCATTCGGGTATGTATACCTGGATTGAGGGGCGGAGGTTCTCGGAGATGGCGTCTTGGGTGCTTGGCTTGTTAGTTCTGGAAAAACCGACATGGGTGACCTCAGAGGAAGCTTTCCTACATCAATTAGGTTAGTTTTCACCCGAACAACTAGCTCATAGGCGCTCGGAAGAATGCTACCTTCCAAGGACTGGATCATGACAGATATATTGGAATTGAAATCTTTTAGGTAGAAAACAAAATCCATATCTGTCGGAAGCCGAGCAGATAAGGGTATTCTCTGCCATGTCTTCTGGAATTTGGTGTTGAAGTCAGTTATAGCCTCTTACAGAGCCCTTCTTATCGTTATCATTTGTTTTATAAGAGAATATCTATCTCCCTTATCAGTAAATCATTCAAAAAATTGATCTCCCAGTTGGTCCCAACTTCCTATTGAGTTTGGCATGAGAGATCTATACCAGTCTTGTGCTTTTCCCTTGAAAGAAGTTGCGAGCAATCTTAACGCTACATTTTGTTCCATGAGATTATGTATGGTGCACACGTCAACCACGTCTTGTAAATGATCCTCGGGGGTCTTAGAACCATCCCCTATGAATTTCAGTAATGATTTTAATGCAGAAGTAGGGATAGCACCCCAATGAGCAGGAGGGGTTGGCACGATAAGAGGACTTCCACTATCCCAAGTGACAAAATTTCTTGGAGGTTGGACTACCATTAGCACGTGAGCTGCTTGGACAGGGATTTGCGCTCCAACTCCTGATATTATTTGGACCACAACTAGGGGTGGTAATAATAAGCTCAGATTTGTTGTAGATTGACTCCTAGTGACTAGTCTATGGCTCATACACCCTCTTTAGACAAAGTAAAAAATGTTCCCACTGGGTGTGCTAGAAAAAGAACTGTTGATCGATAAAAAATACTTCTATGAAAACAACCTTATGGGAAACTCAATGATGGGGAACCTGTGCGTGTTCATTGAGTGACCTCCGAGATTTTAGAAGTTAGCTCTTCATTATTGAGGGGAGAAAAGGTAAAGAAGGAAAACTTAAAGAAAAACTACTCTAGGGAGATGCATTGAAATGATTTTAGTATACTATAAGCACAAAGAAACCTCACAACATGTAGCTTTGAGGCCCATTCAACAATCTACATGCCCAGAAAATCGAGATTGAAATATAAAAAACAACTCGTTTAACATAAAGCAATAAATTCCATTCATCCACTAGATAACAAGTTCAAAACATAGTTTAATCTGCAAAGACTCACAACATATATTCCTGAAGTCATACTGGATTACAAAATGCACAAAAAGATGTTCTCACACACTGGAATATAGTGATCATAAAGGCCAAAGACACAATTTGACCATCGCAGTCTCAAAAGCACAATCACAAATCAAAGGCGTAATTCTCCAAGAAATTGTATATATTTTTCTTTCAAAACTTTGAACCCTTACAAGAGAAAAAAGCATTACTTAAATAAAAAGGGAGGGCAATAGCCCGATAGAGAGAACAAAGAGAGAAACAAAAACAAAAACACCACTGGCAGTGTCGTTAGCACCCGTCGAAACACCTGATCAGAAGTTGGATTAAGACAACTTCGACCTCTAGCGCAACTACCACCAAATCTTCTAACGACAGATCAAAAGAAAGAATCTGCAACTGATATTCAACTACATGATGTTGGCGACAAATGCCCCACTACCTCAAAAAACAATCCAAGGTCACCTGACAGTTGCTTCAAATGCAACGTGGTAGCAGAAGGGAGCTTCCCAAGGATGAAACAAAACCACATAAGATGCTTTCGCGAGGATTTGCCACGCAACACAAATGCCAACACCTTTTAGAGATGCGGGTCCACCAACAAAGAGCGACAGAGTAACTTGCCACATGTCAGCATCTCTCAACACCTTGGCAACGAAAAAAAGAAAGATCGAACAACGTGAGCTGTGCTGCCATGTGGATGATGCAAGGAAGCAAAAATAGAACTTCAGCCAAGGGAAAATAAAAATAACTCCATGAAAGGGAAACGGTAGATGAAAGTCTACAATAATGTCACTAAAAATTTTGCTATCCCATCTTAAAATGCACAAGGTCGACTTCCATTTCATGATTTTTTTCTTTTTTTAGATGATCTTAGTGGCATTTGATGCATGGGTTTTTATTTTTTTCCTCTTAACTTCTATCCATTCTTGATTTGACTATATGAGGATCTCAGTGTTTTACTCAACTTACTTTTGCTATCGACATAGTCTCCACGATCACCTTGCACAGGGGAACCATCAATCCTGAAGATGTCATGAATTTGTATGAAGACTTGGACACAACATTCTCCTATGCAATTGTTGAAGCCTCTAAAATATTTCTAAAAACCACATATGGATCCTCAATAATTGAGTACTACAATTTTTTTGGGGGGGGATGGTCAATGAAAGAGAAAGGGAGGAATCTAAATCAATCTAAACGTTCGGTAGAATAACATTATGATGGGACTCAACCCCATTCCACCAAGTGAGTGTACCCCTCAAACAAAATTTCACCTCGTAATGAACTTTTATTTTTGGAAATTAAGGGGTAGTAGGCTCAATTGAGAAGCATCCTTGCACCTGAAAAACAAGTATTTCATAGTCAACTAGTACCAACATATACTACCCACTTTCAAAGAAATCTTATTAGGAAAACATTTTGATAGATCCATTTCAACAAATATATATGAGCAAGTTGAACTTGCATAATTTTTTATTTCTTTTCAAGTACAAAAATATTTACCTATATCATTTTTAATGACCTACAAACTCTCCAATTTCGAGAATTATAGTAAGAAATAGAGAAAATGAATCGAGAGGAAGGGAGAAGAGAAAGTCTCTATGAAAAGGTTAAAGGATGCAAATCAAGGCTTCGTGCATAAAAAATCCTTGTGAAAACTCCACAGGCCATTTTTTAGCACCTTCTCTTTATCTTTGAGGGAGTCAAATTCAAGAATTAAAAAATCCATTATGCAGGGGTAAGTACAAATCTCTTCCTCTAAATTTTCCTTCCAAGTTGTTCTGATCTGATAATGAAGATCACATAGCTTTGTCCGCATTTTCACAAATCTACATATGAAGATGTGATCTTGCAAGAATTCTTCTTGATTGCAATCAGGTCATTCAAGGCAAATCTTGATATATGCACAAATTGGTGGAGAAGGAAATGATTGTCCTTATTTTATCTCATGCATAGGAAAGAGCTACCCGAGGGAGACACTAGTGGGATGGATTTGGGTGACTAGGATTGTCGATCCCATTGAGAAAAGTGGAGTCGTCATTTCCCCATGCCATAGGAGAAGGTTGGATGCTAGAATGATGCAAACAAGAGTTTAAAGCCATTCAATACCATTGCTATTGAAAACCTTAGAATTGACATGAAAAGAAGAAGAGGTAGGAGGATTGAAGTCATCCGAACTAGAATGGACACTAGAGAAAGAGGAACCACCAACCAAAGTGGAGTATCTTGGCATAAAGCCTTAGTTGAGCAAATGTTTGAAGCTTTGGGGAGCACCATTTTAAAAAAATTGTATGTATATATTATTAGTTAATAGATTTTCCTTTTACACATTCTAATTCTTTGACTTCGGCATGCCCATAAACAAAAGACAAAAACACACCAACATTTGGATAACTGCTTAAACAATTAACCTTTGTATATGGGTACAACTCCCCAATAATGATTTTCAATCAGCTTAAGTTATGACAATTCTCATGCACTCTTTTTACCAGAAAGTGTTAAAGGCATTTAAGCATTCATATGTCAACACAAAATGAACACTACAATATTTTAAAGTACATATTTCTTCTTAAAGCTCACAAACTTTCATTCTTCTAATAAGCAAGATAGACAATTTCAAAAAGTTTTCCTTTCACATACTCATATACACTGCATAAGAAAGATAACAAATTACGCAATTGAATCAAATCCTCACAGAGATTCACACTTCAATTCATAAACACACAGATTTATAAGACAAAAAATGCTGCAACTTCATGTTAGATTCAATGACAGTCCCAAAGACATTGAGAGGCGGGGGGGGTGTGTGAATCAATGTCTAACCGGTTTACTGAATATTTAAACTTATTTATAATTTTGCAACCTAAAACAATGTATCGATAAACAAGAAATAATGCAGTAAATAGGAATAATAGAGACAACATAAATGCACACCATAACACAAGATATTTTAACGAGGAAACCCAGTGTGGGAAAAACCTCGATGGGATTTTTGACCCACAATATTTACTCACTGGCCAATATGAATAAATACTACTTACAATAGGGGCCTGCACATGTAGGAAGGCCAACTGCCTAGAGCACACTGCTCAAAAGAGTCTCATTGACTACAATATGGATAATTAAATCCAATACAATGTACTACTCAAAATAGCATCTCTAATGCCTGGTTCAGTACCGGTTTAATCTCAGTCAGATACCTTAACCAAAACCTTTCGTTGTCTTTACATATACCAATAATAATCACCTATTCATTACCATTACCATTGTGATCTATAAGATCTCATACATATATGAGTCTTTTACAATATGCCAAGTCGGCTTACAAATAATTAATTACATTTACAATATAATTCATATAAGCAAAACTTTATCCCATGTCGGCCTGAGTACCGGTATACTTCATTTCCGGTGTAATCTGGATGTCGGTGAAAGTGTCTGCCAGTGTTGGTGCCTGCCTATCGGTGCAAGTGTAGAAACCTATTGCCGGTTGGTTGCCATTTGGTTGCCATCAATGACAACATCAACTATTCTCATTAGAGTGTAGAATGCCAACACTTCATTCACAAACAAATTGCCTTTCTTTTTTAGAGTACATAGTATTGTAGAAGAAGAATATACAACTTTATGTTCTATCTTAACCCAAAAAATCTCGGACCTTTTACAAGGCTTTTAATCAAGTATATATAGCCACTAGGCTATGATAGCTTGTTACAATTGAACTAGAGTAAAAAGATTAACTCTTCATGAGAGTTAAAGAAGTTTATCCCTAAAACTAAAAAAACAACAACTAAACAGGAAAAGTGACATAAGCCATGAGCAACAGTGATGCGATCAGGCTCCTGCAGATGACGTGGCCTCCACCTGTTTGTCCTGCGACGAAGGGGTGTTTCAAATATTTTGCCATTTTAAGTGAGCCGAGGAGAAGTTGAGAATAAGCTGATAATGTGGAAGACCGATATGTAGAATTCGTTGCTTCCACACTTCTTTCTTTTTTCTCACCTACACAACCTTACCCTTATGCATCTCAAGATGATCGAAGCAAACCGCTAACATGGATTCAATTCTTGCAATTTTTGAGAAATCCTCTATTGTCAAGGATTTTGCTTCTTGGATTTGTTGCACTCGATCTTTGAAATCTTGAATCATATCAAATAATTCCTCAAGCGTTTGCTTATCTTCTTTTTGGAGTTGAAGATCTATGCACTTCATGTCTTTCTGCATAGTATTAGTCATTTCTTTTAACTCCTTCAAAAGCTTAATGGATTCCTCATGTCCTTGTTCAATAATTGAATTTCTCTACTCAATATTTTCTTTGCATACGAAAAGTATATTGTCATCAAGACCATGTACCGACTTTTCTGCTAGGAAATTCATTACTCCATACCTCTGTGTATCCCTTATTTGCTTCAATACAACCACCCACTTGCTTTTCTCTTTTTCCCAAGCAACTATTTCTATTTCCAACTTCTTACCTACAGACTCTGCATTTTCAAACACCTTGACCAGATAAAAAATGTAGCTAGTACCTTGCTAGGCAATTGATTCTAGCCATTCACTGAAAACATTTGCAACCATTCGACTTCTTTGAACCTGATCAAGCAGTCTCTGGTTCATTGGGGATCTTGGATCAAATGACAAAGGAACTTGAGAAAGCGGTTGAGGATTAGGATCCTGTATAGCATTGATGTATTGGGCCATTTGCATTATGATCTACTTCATTTCATTTTTATCCTTTTCATCTTTCCAAGTTCTCATGAGAATTATTTTAGTGGAAGTCTCCAAGTGCTTAGCATCCATAGCTTGAGAGGTCACCCCTAAGTCAATCTTTTCAATGACGAAGTCCTTCTCAGTGATATTCTCAGCATCCTTATCTATTGGGGGTTTGGCCACCTCCGCAATCCAATGTCATGTTTGGTCATCCACATCAATCATCGCTTCAGTCTTAAGTCTCTTGGACTTTGATGTTCTTCCCAGGCATTTACTAACCATGTCCTCCATTGGGATTGAGATGGGAATTACATTCCTTTTCTTGGTAAGTGAAGCACTTAACCATTTGGGAATAGTAAATGTTTCCCTGGGTGGTGGCGATTACCGGTTAGTAGTGACAATGGCCATGGTGTTCACAGAATCCTCAGGTTCTTGGATTTCCTTTTCCTTATCAGCAACACCTATAATGAGCTTGTCTTGCATCTGAGAATCCATTTCCCCTTGAGTTTCTTCTTCAGAATCCAAATCTAATACAAGTGAACTTGTAAGGAGTTTCTGACTGCTTTTCCTACTATGAGATCTGGTGACACGAACAGGGGCAGAACCTAGAGAAGATTCTCCTAAATTTGCAATTTTAGTTTTCTCTGTCCCCTGTTTCTCATTACCTGCAATATCAATAGAAATGTGAAAAGGAGAAAGAGATGCTTGAGAAGTTGCACGATTTTGACAACCTTTTCTACTCTTAGGTGCAGATATGGGTTGTTGTCCAAAATGACGATCTTTCAGCCATCTTTTTGTCTGTTTGATCACATTGAAGGTTCTAGCTTGAATGTTGTCATCCCCTTTCCTATCCCAATCAACTTCTGCGATAGGCTGCCCCTATATCTTCTCGTTGAACTCAGGATCAACAAATTCCTTGCCTTCATTGTCTTGTACATCAGAGATATTCATGAACAAACCCATTGTCACAATTTGTTGAACTGTGAATCTCGACCACAATCTTCTTCTGACTTCAAATTCATCACCATAGTTCTCCCAGTAATCTTCTAATTGAGGTTCATGACAAAAACCATTATCAACATTTAAGTTCTCTATAGCAAATATTCGACTGTCAAATTTATGTCTAGCAACATACAACTGCAGATTGAACTTCTTGAATTCAAATTCAATGTTCAAGGCATCTGAAACTGATCTACAACTATAGTATCCCAACTCTACTGGAAAGACAACCCCAAACTTTCCTCCACTTCTTTTATCAATATAAGCTAGCTATCGACTGACTACAATAAAAATATAGCTATCCAGAGCATACCTGGGTAACCTGAAAGCTGCCAACTCTAATATAGGTAAACTGAGCAAACTGGATAAAGAAACTACCATAAATACCAATAAATTCCATTGCTTCTGTCGACAATCTTCTGTTTGTATTACCCTACAACACATGAACCAATCTTCCTACAAAAATGTCATTCCATCTTATGAAGTTTTTTGCATATCTCTGCTCCCGCAGGTGAGGATAGTATTCATATACCCTTATTCCATCAATCCAGGGTTCATGGTGTAAGCCATTCCAATCTTGGGTGCAAGCAAGCATATAAAAGAGGTATGAAGACATATAGAAAGCACTCATTCCTGCAAATTTGTTCAAACTCTCATGCAATCTCTCTGCAACAACTTGTCCCCAATCCAGGTAGGCACTTCCATTCAACATGATTTGGATGTAGAAATACATCCAGTCTTCCCAGTAAAAGGAATGAGCATTTCATTTCAATCTATTCAACATAACAACAATGTCTTGTACCTCTGTTATGAAATGCTCTCTAGTGAGTGGCCTTGGTAACCTGGAACCTCCTTTTTGAATTTTCAATAACCAGTTCCTGACAATCACACTTCTGTAAGTGTTCTTCTTCTCAGAAAAGGAGTATGAAGTACCAATGGTCCAATCTTCATACGGATCCTTATGAGGAATTCCTATAGTTGCCATTACAGTCTCCCTGTCAATTTTCAAGAGCACCTCACCGTTAATGTCCTTGATACACCTTTGTTTTGCATCATACCGGTTCATACATTCTAAAACTAGCTTTGGGCATGGTGCAACGATGGGAAATGCAACAACCTCAACCAACCACTTCTTATAATTTTCTCCATCATAGAATTTTGGGTTGGGTTCTTAACTCTCTCAAGAAATCAGAGAGGTCTATCTGTGCTAATGAAGTGTCACCCATCTCTGGAAGCGAGCTACTAAATAGGAAGTGAACCCCAATTTTGGCAGAGTTGGCCTCATGATGGCCCCTCTCATATTTATTAAATAATTTTAGGAATGAAATGAATTCTTCTACACATCAAAAGGGAATGAACAACAACTAGCTTCTGAACAAGTAAATACAACAGAAGAAGCGACAATTGAAACTAACCTGAACCTGATAGCAAATTCTCGAAAACCTTTTGAATGCAGCTACAATACCTTCGACTTCCCTCGCTTTCACGACTACTAAGAAGGTACTAGAAATATTGCTAGCTTTTTGCAACAAAAATGGACAAAATCACACTCAAATCCTAGCAAGCTATACTAATTAAGCTCATGTGGATTGACACCTGATTTGATGTATAACCGACATGCATTTAATTTTGGGTCATTCCATCACATGACACACAAATTACCATGATTGCTTGCCATAATTAGAAACTAACATTTCGAACTCGCTGAAATATTCTCCTTTCCTGCCGCCATTTTCCCTCCATGATACACACACCATTTCTAAATGAAGCCTCAGACTATGAATTTTGAACTTTGAACCTTGAACCAAGAACCGAAAGGTTCAAAGGTTGAAGTTCAATATTGAGAAATAACACAAAATAGAACATAAAATAGTCTCCATGACAAAACAAAAGACAATGAACGAGCAAAGACATAACCGACACATGATCAACTTTGAACCTTGAACCTTGAACTGAAAGGTTCAAGTTTAATACAAATTTTCAACAAAGCGCTCACCTTTATCATAAAACAAAGCCGCGAAGACAACTATCTTTAAAGTGCGCTTTGAACTTGAACTTTGAACTAAAGAAAGGTTCAATGACTTGGGTTTAAAGGGAGGAAATACATGACTGAAAAGGGAAAATAAACATTAAAGGGATACCTTCGAATTGAAACTCAAAGAAAGGAAGGGAGGACTAACATATATGCATGGGTGTGTACAAAAACATTTTATGTCAATTTAATCATTTTTAATAATAAATATGCTATTAATTTAATGTCTTATTAAATAAAAATAATCTGTGAGTGAAAGAAATGTAGCTCTTCAAATTAAATAATATCTTAAATAAAATAGTTTTTTTTTTTTAGCAAAAGTGGCAAGCCACTGATATATATATTGATAAGAAAACTGATTCAAGAGCTCAATAGGGAAAGAATCAGGAAGAAAACCCTATATCCTTGCTCAGATACAATGAAAAAGAGGAAAGGAGGCTATGAGAAGAAGCCCCCCGAATCTGCAGAGATAGATAGGGTCTTGTAAAGATGTAAATCGAGCTAACTTCAATAATGAGCCGAAATACTCTTTATTCTTAAATAAACTCATAAATCAGTTGATAAGTCTATTTCATTCCATATAGATTGTAAATAACACAAAATTTCTATAATAGATAACGATTCCTAATTCAATAAATCGATATAAGTAGTTTTTCAATCATACAATACTTACGCATTTCAAGTTGTCGTAAGTTCAATAACAAAATAATACAAAGTAAAGGGTGAGATGCGTCCATTGATCTGCAACCCAAGCTATTGCCAATGCAATCTTAAGCATGAGGATGAGAACAAGATTCAGGCGCTTTTTCCGCCCAACCTTGAAGCTTACGCTTCCCCGGAATTCTTGGTCAATCAAGAATACCTGACCCTACACGAATTGCTTAGCAAAAGAATTCAAAAGGCAAGATGGAATCCGGTGCGTGCCTAGATGATACATGCATTTTCAATTTTCTACTTCTATTAAGAAACAAGCATTCACTATCAATCTAGGATATGGTAGAGAGGATAAAATAAAAGAATTACATTATTTCAATGGTTAATTCAATTTGATTACTCGGTCAAGTATAATGCCATGCACAACAAAAATAGATAGTTGGAAAAGCAACTATACTCTCTATAATCCACATTCGGCACCCGTCCTGGAAGGTAACTTTCCACAAACACAAGCCTATCTAGCTTTGTTCACATAAATTCATACAAAAGACAATCTTTCGCCATTTATTTCTAGCTTCCTATTTCTTGCAAGATAAAAATACTATGCTTAAGAAGACAATCTTTTGTTTGAATAGAAATTGATAAAATAAATCTTTAATTTAAAACCAATCCTATCTGACAGGAAACAATCTTTTATGGATAATCAAATATACATCTAAAAGAAGACAATCTTTCCCTTCTATCTTTCAAGCAATTTAAAGACAAGATTAAAAATATTAAGAAGGTGTAACACATGTATGTATCTTACATATAAATTGAATAAAAATGAGTACACATTCTTTTATTCAATTATTAAAACGTTTAAATAGCATAATCATTAGCATGCATTCCATTCTTATGGTTTAGAATTCTAAGTTTATCTCATCTAAACTCTCTCTCTATCTTTCCAAGTGTCGTGGTTCGTTTACCTCTTTTCTCAAAACATCATATTTAGTTTAAATACTAATATGTGACTTTTCATGATTTAAAACTTAACACACCGACTTCACTACTTTACCATAATGGCAATCCAATATGATACAAGTTCATAAAACACCTATCTATAAGGCTTTTCAAATGAGACACTCGATAACCATCATTATATTTCTTTGCAAAATTTGCAAGTCTAAGTCTTTTCTTTTGATATCAAAATAACTTCATTATTTAATAAGTCGTTATCCTATTATTTCATCTTCTTCGTGGTTCAATCTCAAAGTTTCTCTCTCTATCCTCTTACTTAATTCTTAGAAGATTGGATAATCTCATTTATGAGAGTTTTACTAAGTTTATCTACAACTTTTGAGAAATTATTTCACTATTGTATCTCTATTTACTTGAACGTAATTTTTGAACAATTAACAATGATTCCTTTTTCGACTCTAACTCTTCCATTAGTATATTGCATAGGTCTAAAACTAGATCATCCTTTAGAGAATATGTAAAGCAACCTATAATGCAATTCCTACTACTCTTTAACATCTTCCATGCATGTTCTTAGTTATTTTATAATATATACCTCATAATACATTTCTCTATAAGACTATTCAAAAACGTGTTCAAACAATTTTGTTCTAATCATGGCTTGACTCAATCAAACTTCATTCTAATAAACATTATATAACTTCATGACTCACTCACTATCCTTGCATAATGACCAAAGAATTAAGGTAGATCCTACCTCCTTATGCTCTTGTTACTGGCTTGAGGTGATGGATTTGCTTCCCTCTTCACATTTGCCTTCTTTCTTTCAAGATGGTACACAACCTCTTGGAACTTAGAGTGGATTGTAAGCTTTTGGCCCTGTCGTTCTTCGTCAAATGATTCCACGCCTTGATTGCAAGTCTCTCTTTCTCTCCAACTATTCTTATCTCTATCCAACTATTTCTCTATCGCTCAATCTCCACGATATTTTCCAACTACATCCAACTATTCTTCCTCTATCTCAAACTATTCTTCCTCTCTATCAAACTATTCTTCCTTTCTATCAAACTATTCTACCTCTCTATCAAACTATTCTTCCTTTCTATCAAACTATTCTACCTCTCTATCGAACTATTCTTACTCTCCCTTCAAGAAATTATCGCTCCTCTAATCTTGTGTGAGAAAGAATGACAAAATGAGTGTGTGCATATGTCTATTTATTCAAATCTGTGGCTATGTTTGCTGCTATCCTCTGGGTCTAATTTACTATTCCACTATGTGGTTGTAACTGTATCCTCCATGCAGTAGTTGGGTTAAATATCATCCTTGTTAAGTGGCAAGTTCAAGTCTTATTATTTAAAACCTCCAACCGTTTCAGTTGGAGCTTAATTGCTGCATGGACTCTGTCGATTTCAGCTTATCCACCGCAGAGATGATGTTGCATGCCAAGTCGTGGGAGTGTTTTTGTTTCCATCGTGCTCTGGTCTGCATAATTGTTTTGGCTGCAACCACCGTGGATGGAGGGAGTGGTTTACACGTTGTTTATGTTTGATAGCGGTAGTGGTGGTAGGCGGTGGTCTCTCTCCCTTAAGCTACGCCCACCTAAACAACTTTGCCTCCACGTTGATCTGTGTTTAAAGCTTTAACAGCAGCTATCGAGGGTGGAGGAAGACTTGTTTACACCGACCAAAGTGGTTACCATGGGTGGAGGGAGTTCATTTATACACCGACTAAGGCGGCTCTTCCATTTGTTTCAAATGGTCGACCACCCCGCCACCTTATATTATTATGTTTAATACATTGATATTTAATATGGTATGTTTTATTAACATGTTTAATAAAGGGATCTATTATATTATATGTGTAATATGGTTTATTTTATAATTTATTTATAAATGACTCTTTTTTAATATTAAACATTAAACATTGTTTTTAATAAACCCTTTCTTTGATATATATATATATATATATATATATATATATATATATATATATATATCGAATTTTCATTACTTAGTTTAATTTCATAAATACAATACATTATTCAATATTTACAAATAGATGAAATTATTATTATTAGACAAATTTCGTATGAATAGACAAAACAATTTGACGAAGTCAAATTTCACGCTAATTGGTTATTGATATATGTATATAATTGAATAAATTTCTCATATGTATATATTGGACTATTATTCAATTTACAAAATTTAAACTCGTAAGTACTCTTTTCATACATTTACATATTTGAACAAGAAGGACATAAAAACCTAGGGTCGACATTCGTTTTCGAATCATCTACACATTTATCTCTTTTAACCATAAAGCTTAATATTTCACCATTACTCATGCAACTAAAATTCAATTCAATCGCCACTCACATCATGCAATCAATACACATGTATAATTATTTAAATCAATTTACTACTCATTCTAATTTCATCATTTCAGTTTGAACAAACACTCAAATAAGGTCATTTAAATCATCCACATTTTCAAGATGCAAAATATAAATCCTAATGTGGTGTGTGAAAGATTCCATCTATCCTAACGAAATACAAGAGCTAAGACAACTCTACCTGAACCATGTTCTCACCTTCATCATTGTTCACTTGTTCCTGCATTCACTTTGCACTCAATCGCTCATTAGCAATGACGATCCCAATTTACAATAAAAATTATTACTGATCATTCAATTGTACATAATTCATATCAGTACATTCAATATCCTTTCTTATTTCATTATCAGTTCTATTTTCATTTCACATTATTTTCCTAATTAAATAATTATGGAAAAATAGGGTTCGTGACAGGTCTGCCCATAGAATGAGCCTCTTAGGGGCCAAAATTAGAGTACCAGGTCGAGACGAGACCGAAGGAAACCATAAAAAATCAACCCCCACAACCGATTGCCATGGAGACTGAGAAGCGGAAATCTGGTTGTCGGAACACTGAAGAGCTGCCACGACCGGTTTCCAGTTATATTGTACCGGTACTTTGATACCAGTTTGTTGTCCTCATGACCGGTTCATAAAAAGAAAAGCCTTCAATACCGGTGCTAGCCGACAAGCTAAGAGGATGACTCCTCTATCGGTTCTAATATACCAGTGGAAATAAAAGCAAGAGCCAACAGCGGAAAGCAAGGGGCAGTCAAATTTTTTTGGGTCATACCGGTTGCCGTTAGATTTTCCACCCGTAAAAAAGGAGCATATTCTGAGTAGCAAAAAACAAAGCCAAATTAACTTTACTCGTCCATGGTGGCATCTTCCTAGGTCTGAATTACAGGGGCATCGAAGGCGGGCAGAAATGGGGTAGTCCATCCCATGGCTTCATCCTGCACCGGTACGTTGAGGTCTGGAACCCTATCTGTAGCCCGTCCCCTTTCCATAGGTTGCAAAAGTGGCAAACAAGGGTCAACATTTTCTATTTCCAGGATCTCCATTAGAGCCCCAACTTTAATTTTGACTATGTGCACAATGTGGTTGTCCAATTGTTTGCCGAATTGATGCAGGTCATTCTTCACATGGTGGAAGTTTTGTCGTTCGAGGGCATGTTTTATTCGGTCATAGAGTACCATGTAAGCATGGCTAGATTGAATAAAGTGACGTAGAAAGAGGCCCCCAAGGAGAGCCGACCCCTGCCATAGATTATATTTTGCCAGAGCTTCATGGAATGAGGCCGAAGCAAGCACATCTTGTCTTACCAACTTGAAGAACACTAATTCAAGCAGAGGAATATATTGCAAGAGATCCAAAGCATTTGACATAAAGGAACTGAGAAGTTTATAGGGATACATAATCTTTTTGGCTTGAGGGGATAACATGTCCTCACCGATGAAGTCTTTGACAGCTCTTCTCAATTGTGAATTGTGTAGAAGAAAAAGTTGGTCGAGGTCCCTGTCATTGATGTATCCATGAAAAGCCGCCAAAGGTTCTGAAATTTGCACTGAAACCCGGTCGTTCCATGACATATACTCCCAATGTATTTGCCTGCATCCTCCGCAAGAGCCGTTCTCCATATTGTAGAGCACTGAGATACTTCAAAATTTAATTTTTTGAAAATTTCCACTAAGAGCTATGTGAATAAGAGCAGGCTGGTTCCATTTATAAACAAAAATTACCATCTCAAAGTGCAATAAATGATCAGACTTCAGGATCATGTTTGCGATTCTTGCATTAATTTTGTGACCGTAATGTAGTCGAGGGGATGTGTGAGAGGCCTAAGTCTGTTTTGCCCCATGTGAAGTGACATTATGAAAATCCCCAGGTACTTCGCACTAAAGTTCCATACATGCCATCTACAAAATGCATTTAAAAGCATAAATGCAAGTGTCCTGTCAGCTTTCTTGTTCACAGGCACCGGTTGAATGCTTACATATGAGTATTTAATAGGAAGTAGCTTGTGATAAGAGTGTTGTACTTTCCTTTTGTACTAATTCGAGCAATTTGGGAAAAGAAGATAGTTTAGTAGGAATTGCGACCGACTCCAATGAATGCCATCGCAACCCATATTTGCTAACATGTCAGCAACAAAGTTGCCCTATCTTAGTGTGTGACTGACAATGTAGTCCGAGAAAGTGTCGAGAAGATCCAAGGTGTACTTCAGAACATAAGATAACTACTAGGTCTTAGATCTTTTTGAGTTAATTGAGTTGATAATAACTAATGAATCACCTTCTATGCGTATATTGGAGAAGCCACACTTCCTTGCTAATACCAGACCGGCTAGTAAGGCATTTGCCTCCACCAAGTTATTCATACCCGGAGGGATGGGTGAAGCTTGGAAAGCACACATTTTGCCAAATTGATCTCGAATGCAAAATCTGATTCCCGACTTCCCTGGGTTTCCACGGGAAGAGCCGTCGAAGTTGATCTTAAAGAAATTAGGTGTCGGGGGTACCCATTTTATGGACGACCTGTCTCTCACATGAATTGAGGACCAGTTCGGGGGAATCCCTATTGGCAAAATAATACTGTGCCATAATTTTGTAATTGCCTTATCCCACCAGGTAAATGACTGGATGTCCTTGGAATGAGTGAGAGAAGAATTAATGATTTCTGCAATCGAATTTTCCAATTTGATCAAAACTTGATCCAAAGAAGAGGATGTTTTTCTGAAGATTCTTTTATTCCTCTCCCACCAAATGGCTCAAATAATGTGAGCAGGAGCACATTTCCAAATGCCTGAGAAGGTTGATGTAGAAAATAAAAGAGGCCAAGAGTTAAACATATCCCACAGTGATTTTGGAAAGGGCAACATAACTTGGAGTTTATTCATGATGAAGAACCAACATTGGGAGGATAAGGAGCAGTGTAGAAATAAATAATCAACTGATTCTTCCTCTAAGTCACAAAATGCACAATTAAAAACTTGTGTAATGCCTAGTTTTACTAATCTCTTTGCTGTTAGGATTCTTTTGTTCAACGTTAGCCACACAAAACAACCTGCTTTTGGTAAAACAATGTCATTCCAACAGAAAGAGTATGCCTGACTACTCACCTTACTGTTGCAACCCTGTTGTAGGGAATTGTAACCTTCTTTAATAGAATATTGCCCTGATTTTGAAGCTACCCAAAATAACACATCATCTCTGTTAGACATGATAACTGTCCTATTCAATAAAATATTGGCCAATGAGGAAGATTGTTGGATGGCTATTGGGAGAAGAGTGGGATCTTTCCAAATTATTTTCCCTGAAAATATTTCTACAGCAGACACATAGTCACTCAATTTTGTACCCCAATGAGCTATAGCTATATTCATAATGTCTTCCATGTTATCCAATTGAGAAATAGGAGGATGCCCACACCATGAGTCTGTCCAGAAGTTAGCACTGAGACCATTATTGATTTCCCATGAAACATACTTAGATATTAGATTCCTTGAATCCATCATAAAATTCCAAATAGCAGACCCCTTTGGAGGGTCTAAAATTGTCAACACTCTTGATGGTTGAGTGTTGTCCAAATATTTAGCTTGCATAATCTGGCACCATTTGGAGACAGGGTTAGTGTACATTTTCCAAATCAGTTTCCCTCCAAAGGCCTTGTTGCAATGCTTCAAATTGTGAAGTCCCACTCCCCCTTGGGATTTTTGGCATGACATATTTTCTAGAGAGGTTAAGGGGATTTTCCTTTCATTTGTCATATTACTATTCCATAGAAAATCTCTAACGAGTTTCTGCAATTGTTGGATGACGGATGAGGGAGCTTTGAGGATAGACATGTAATAGTTCGGTATTGCTATTAGCACTGACTTGATAAGAAGGATTCTACTTGATAGTGAAAGCCACCTTACTTTCCAAGCTAATATTCGCGCCTATATTCTACCAACGATAGTAGACCAATAAGACGGTTTGTTTGATCCCATAAAAAGGGGATGCCAAGGTAGGAAGATGGCAATTGGTCCATTGAGAAGCCCAAAGTCTTGCATATTCTTAGTGACAAGATTGAAGTTGTGTTGAAAATGAAAATATTAGACTTGGCAGCATTAATTTTATGACCCGAAACAGAAGAATAGATATCCAGTGTTTGCTTGATGAGCTTGGCTTCTTTTAGAGAAGACTTACCAAATAACAATGTATCATCAGAAAAAAGAGAGTGAGTTACTGTTATTGAAGTACCTAGAAGAGTGACACCAAGCCAAAGCCCTTTTGAAGATTGAAAATTGATGTATCTTCTCAAGGCATCTGCCATGAGAATGAAGAGAAAAGGTGACAAAGGGTTGCCTTGTCTTATTCCCTATGTACCCTGAAAAAACCCTGAGGGATGACCATTTATTAGAATAGAAAAATGCGCGTCTGAGATGCAAGTTTTGATCCATTTGCACCATTTGTCTGAGAAGCCAAATTTTGATAATACTTTAACAAGAAAATCCTACTTAACCTGGTCGTATGCCTTCATCATATCAAGTTTGATAACAAAATTTTCTTGTTGGCTTTCATGGACAGAGTGTAAAACCTCATGCGCTACTAGGGCTCCTTCCATAGTCTCCCTACCAGGGACAAAACCCCCTTGTTCTTGCGAGATGATCTTAGGTATAAGGTAGTGCATTCTAAGGTAAATGGCCTTAGTTACAATCTTATATATTGTGTTACAAAGAGAAATAGGTCTGAACTCTGTGAATGATGATGGGGAAAGGGTTTTTGGGATGAGAACAATATTTGTTGCATTAAAACTTTTTAGCATTGCTCCCCTTTTCCTGGATTCTTCCATTACCTCTAAGAGGTCAAAACCAATCACATCCCAACACTTTTGAAAAAAGAGGGCGGTGAACCCATCTAGACCTGGGGCTTTATCTGGGGAAAGGGAAAATACCACTTTGTGGACTTCCTCCATAGTGAAGGGGGCCAGTAGGGCTCTGTTATCCTGGTCGGAGATCAGAGGTGGGATAGATTGTAGTAGAAGCTCAACATTATCCTTCCAAAAAGGATCTAAATTAGAAGGTGGGGGGGCTAGAAGATTCTTAAAAAACTTTACTCATTGTTCTTGAATGTCTGCTAAATTTTTAATCAATACCCCTGAGTCCTCATGCTTGATTGAGAATATAACATTAGATGCTTTTCTTTGTTTTGTGGAAGCATGAAAGAATTTTGTGTTCTTATCTCCCTGCTTCAGCCAGAGCTCTCTTGATTTCTGTCTCCAATATTCTTCTTCACTCTTACAGACTTCTTCCCACTCACTTTGAAGACCCTTCTGTGTAGAGTGCAGGAGCTGATCCAACCCCTTGGAAATTATGTTTTGGTTAACTTCTTCCTGTTGTTGAGCAATGATTTTTGTTTGAGAAAAAACATTCTTAAAGATCTTTCTATTCCATTCCTTAGCATGGACCTTAATAAACTGAAGTTTCTTAATAAATTGGAACATCTTTGTTCCACTACATGCAGGGGCAGATACCCACCATTGTCTTAATAAAGCCTGAAAATGTGGATGTCTAAACCACATGTGCTCAAACTTGAAGGAGGAGCCAAAAACTGGCATGGGGTTCTGTTTTTGCCATTCAAGGACAATTTGGACTGTGAAGTGATCTGATTCATAAATAGGGAGAATGTCTGAATAATAACTGACCTGATTAAGGCGTCATTCCAAGGGAATGAAAAACCTGTCGAGTCTCTTTGCAATCTGAAGGAAGCCTGATCTCCTATTAGTCTAAGTGAAGAGACCATTATTGGGGATCACATCCAATAAGCTGTTTTCTATGGTGAAACTTAGAAAATCCTGCATAGATCGTGGGGTGGGCAGATTCCTCCTTGTTTCTCCTTATGAGACAAGATTTCATTAAAGTCTCCTCCAATGATGAAATTCTGCGCTTCTTCTTGTTGGAGTAACATAGTCAGTTTGTCCCATAGGTCTTTCTTTTCCTGAGTGGGGATGGGGCCATAAACATTGAATACTGTAAAAGTCATGTCATAGCATACTGCATTCAACATTTGCCAGTTATGATCTTGTTCTAATAAGTGAACTTGAAGTTTTTTAGGATTCCATAATGTAAGCAATCCTCCCGAGGCCCCAACACCTTGCATGTGGGCCAATCCAAATTATGTCCATTTAGCCACTGTTTTGTGATAGCTTCATTTCTTGGAGTAAAAAAATGTCAGCCTTTGAAGAATCAAGGTGAGATTTGATTCTCCCTCTTTTGTCAGGGGCATTAATGCCCCTGACGTTCCAAGAAATCATTTTCATTGTGAAAAGGGAGTGCCTTTTACACTCCTTGTAATTCTTTTTGATACTTTAAATTTTCCGTCTAGAGTACTCTGCACGCCTGCCTCTATTTCTTCTTGAATCTTCACAGAGTTTGGTTTTCTACCTCTCTTTTTTGGGGTTGTAAAGCCATCTGATTTCAAACTAGGGCTCTGCTCAACCGATAAGGATTGTGCATAGCCAAAAATAAATATTTTTGTTTCACCATCTTGTGAAGGGGTTTCCATTTCTTCCTGCCTAATTTCCAAGGGGAGTTCCCCTTTATTTGAGATGTCAGTAGTTGAACAACAACACCTTGTTTTTCGTAAGGGACACATTACATTTGTCATACTAACACCTTCCTCCTCTGCAATTTCCTCAATCATAGTGGCAGCTAAAGTGGACAAGATATCGTCTGCTACTTCCTGGATATGACCCTCCTTATTTGAGACAGCTATCCCTGAGACTGATAAATTCTGCATCAAATTCTGGATATCAATCGGGGATTCATTGAACATTAGGTCCCGAACTATAGTTTCTCTATCATCAGATGTTTTGTCACATAATTGGAGAACCGGTGTGGGCGTGGAGGCAGATTTATAGCTATAAAGAATCCAGCTATACATGATAAAAAAATGGATCAACTGATTAATCCACGGAACGTAGGATGGTTCAAAATTTAAGGCATCCTGAGGTTTAGAGGGATCATTACATGATTGTACAGGATTAGAAGACAAAACTACCTCATGCTGATGGGCGGTACACAGAGGGGGGTCTGAGCAGTGATTTGTACAGACTAAAAGCTCTGAGCGCTCATGACCACTACAGGAATTCGTGAAATGGTTTAATTGTTGCTGATATTTGCAGATGAGCTATGCATTATCCAATACAATGTCTATCTACAATAGTTGTTATGTAAATATTAAAATAAATAGTTCATGTGTGTTTTCTTATCTATCTACTTACCTATTAAATAACTATAAAAATGATATTTATATAGAAAGTTTAAAAAACCTTTAAATAAAAGTTAAATCATTCTTAAAAAACAAACATAATTTTATTGCATTTTATTGAAAAATAAAATCTCTCTCAATTGAAAGTTAAAATATATCATATATCTTTTATTCTCTATAACTTACCTTAGTTTAGACAGATATCAATAAATACTATCCATATAAATATTGTAAAGAAAAATATTTTCCCAAACAAATTTTAGTATATAAATTTATAATAGCTCAAATAATGAAACATATAATATATGAAATGCATCTTACTAAAAAATGGCAAGATTTATAATATAGAGACTTCAACTTTTAAATATATATATTTAAGATATCTATTCTCATTAAAAAAAAATATGTATAAAAATCAAAACATAACTAACACATATTTAAGACCTTCCATGATTTTTTTGGTATTGATATAAAATTTGAAACGGGTTTGCTGGTACATGACTATCAAATGGTTTCAATTTCCTATAGAGGTTTCAAATGCATTCAATCCCCTTAGTTGCTTTTGGCAAGACCCTAAAAAAATTCAATGTACTTAATAAATTATATAAAATAAATAGTATAAAAATTATTAATTGCAATATTATCATTTATATTGAAGAGAGTACAAATATGGCTTGTACAAATAGTTTAAAAATCGTTATATAAAATAAATAGTATAAAAATATAGTATATAGTATATAGACATGGCATATACAAGTAATTTAATTCATAAAGTAAACAATATTAAGTACTCTTTCATCAACAATTTGATGTGAACTATTTTCACGAAGGAAAACATTTCCTATATCATAATCTTATAAAGATGAAAACATCTGCTTATGGGGGCTCACAATTATCACTTAAAACATTAGTTGAAATAAATAAAGCATCATTATCACTATTATCAAATGATTTTTTGTTGGATGAATTATTGGAAATTTCTTCTTATTTTTACATTTATTCTTTGCATGTCCCTACTTCGCATAATTCCAACAATTCACTTTGCTCTTCAAGGTTTTGGATTGTCATTTATCATTGGAAATATTTTTAAATCTTTTATTCCCCTTTAGACCTACCTTTGTCCTTGGCCTTGCCATGACCAAGTAGTATAACTTTTGAGCCTTCATCCATGTATTTTCTCCTTGTCTCATCTCTATGTAAGGTAGAAATAGGGTCAAATCTATCATAGAACCACTAAAAACATGATTAGATTTTTCCCAAATTCAAGCAAAGAACAAAGAAACAATTTATACATACTCTTCATCTATCTTAACATAAATAAAACCTAGTTGACTCACAAATCAAGTTAAAAGCATCTAAATGATCAATAATATACTCTTCACTGACTCATTAATGGGCGTGGTTGGGTTCAATCTAGCTCTTCTTTTCAATCTAAGGAGATTTGGAAGTGACCTTCGGAGGGGTGGTGGAAGATTAACTTTGATGGTGCATCTAAAGGTAATCTTGGACCATCTAGTGCGAGATTCATTGCCTGAGATTGGAAAGGGGATGTGGTGGCTTTGGGAGCTTAAAAACTTGACCCAGGAACTAATAATGTTGTTGAAGCTTTAGCTGCATTGATTGCAGTAAGATTTCTTAGGAAGATAGGTGTTAGAAGGTTGCATTTGGAGGGGGATTCTCTGATAATCATTTAGGCAATAATGAAGGGAACAATTGAGGTATGACATCTACAAAATTCAATTCTCAGTATTGTGTAAGAGTTAAATAACTTTGAAAACTTCAAAGTAAGTCATGTCAGAAGGTCGGGAAATGTGGAGGTGAACATTCTTTCTAAATGGGCATTAACCTTTATTGAGATAGGTGAAATAAGATTCGAGGACCTTCGACATATTAGCATTAAGAAGTTTTAATTTTTTAGAAACTATCAAAGATTGAGTAGTATCTGTTGTTGGTATTATGGATGTGTTGCATTGGTTTTGTCATTGATGTCAACACTTATCAGCACTTATCTTTCTGGAGATCTTTGGTTATGTTCATCGGCATGTTCAGTGACTTATGCATAGTCGCTGGTATCTGGTTCACCGACAGGTTATATTGTTCACTGACACTGAGGATGATTTGTTATCATCTGAAGGTTACTTGGTTGTGTTGAAGACATGGTTTGGACACTTAGTTTTGGAGATTTGGTTATTGGTCTAATTGAGTTTGCATATTTGTTGTTACCGACAAATTGGTCTAGGTTATGGACCGGCAAGTGTTATCTATTCCAGATCAGCACGACACGTTATGGGGATTATTTATTATTGGTTATTATTGTAAATGCATTGAGCCGACATGATGCATCATATATTGATTCATTTGTAATTGATTTTATTGTAATATTCTTAGTGAGTCGACCTACATATTTGGTCTTAGGTTTTGGCATATATGTAAGATCTCATTTGTGAGATTATGTGGTAGAGGAAGGACATAAGGTATTATAAGGTTGTGATATTTGGTATATGTGAATATAAGCAGAGCTACTAGCACACACATCATTTGAAGATTCAAGGAAGGTTTGAAGAAGACAATCAGAGCTTAACCGGTACTGAATCCAACATATGAAGATGCTATTTTGAGCAATACATTATCATTGGATTTAACCATCCAATTGTAGTCAGTGTGACTCTCATTTTGTGTTCGAGTAGTGAGCTCCAGGCAGTTGGCCTTTCTACATGTGCAAACCCCATTTGTACACACATACTATATGTAGTAGTATCATCTGATTGTGGGTAAGGTTTCCCACCATGGTTTTTCCCCTTACAGGGTTTCCACGTACAAATATCTGTGTTATGTGTTGTAGATGATATTTCTCTTTCTGTTTCATGCATTAAACTTCATCGGTATTGTTATTAACTGTTAAACTGTCAACCGACATTAAGTTTAGTTTACTGGTATTATGCATCAAGTTTGATTAAGTTATATTTGGGTTGAAATTAATAGATAACTGATTCACCCCCGCCCCCCCTCTCAGTTGCCTCTGGGTCCTAACAATTGGTATCAAAGCCAAGTCCTCTTTTTGCAAAAGTTTAACAATTTGAGGATATTCTATGGCAACCAACTATTTCCGGAAGGACAGTCCAAAATTTGATGGAACTAACTATGGTATATGGAAGATCAGAATGGAGACTCATCTGAATTGTATTGGAAGAGACATATGGGATATTTCAAAGAATGGCTATGTTGGTCCTACACAGAGTCAACCTAATCCACCAAACTTGGCTAAAGATCAGGAGAATGATTGCAAAGCAAGAGAAGCACTTTTGAGCGCATTGTCAGATCAACAAATCATGGGATTATCAGACCGATCTACTGCTAAAGCTATTTGGGATAAATTGGAGACATTGAATGAAGGTGATACCACTGTCAAAATTGCAAAACTGGAATGCTTCCAGGTCAGGTATGAAAATCTAAAAATGGAAGAAGATGAAAGAATTTCTACTTTTATGGAAAGAGTTAATGAAATTGTTTTGGGTATACAATGTTGTGGAGGATCCTTAAGTGAAGATGAGATTGTTTCTAAAGTTTTAAGAGCATTTCCACCGACATACAAAATGAAAGTAACTGCTATTAATGAATTGAGAACAATGCCTAATACATCGGTATCTAGAGATACATTGGTTGGAAAACTTTTAGCTTTTGAACTTGAGGAATTTGGTCATGTTGCTACAATTAAGACAGATTTAGCTTTCAAAGCATCATCATCATTTGCAGCATCATCATCTGAGAAATCTGATTGGAAAGAACTTTATGCAAGAGAACTTGAAGACATCAGAAAGGAAAATGAAGAACTGGAAGAACATGAAGCACTATTCGCAAGGAAAATGCATAAAGGTCCAGTTGGAAGCAAGTATGAAGGTAAAGCACCATTTAAATGTTTTAACTGCAATAAAATTGGTCATATGGCATCTAGGTGTCCTGATAGACATGCAAGGTTAAGAGAAGAAGCTAAAAGAACATACAAGCCTAACCCTGAATATCAGAGATACAGATTTAAGAAGAATAGAGACAAGTCATGTTACTATGCTGATGAAGGAGTTACTGATGATTCTGATAAGGAACCGATAGACAATGGATGGGCTTTTGTTGCAATAATAGAAGATCAACCAGCACCTACTGTACAACCGATAGAGTAGGCCCTGGCAGCTAAAATTGAAGAGAATGATGAATGGATCATTGATTCTGGATGTTCACATCATATGACTAGTGATAAAAGTAAATTCTTAAGTTTTCACGAATACAATGGAGGTCTAGTAATATTTGGGGATGATAAAGCTTGTTTGATCAGAGGAAAAGGCACTATATCTTTTGATGGTAATCACAATACTGACAATGTTTATTATGTTGAAGGTTTAAAGCATAATCTTTTGAGTGTTGGTCATTTAGTTACAATTCAAGAATGGTAAATGCAAAATCATGAATAGAACTAGTTTGGAAATTGCAACCGGTAATCAGACTAGAGGTAATATCTTTCATTTGAATAACAATGAGAATACATGCTTGATTGCACATATTGATGAAAGTTGGTTATGGCATAAGAGACTTTGTCATGTGAATTTTGATTGCATTGTAAAGATAAGTACAACTAAGACAGTAAGGGATTTACGTAAGATTGTAAAACCTCACAATCCGGTATGTAAGGAATGTCAATTTGGAAAGCAAGTTAGAACAACTTTTAAGAGTATTCCAGAGAAATCCAATAATGTTCTTGATTTAATTCATACTGATTTATGTGGTCTGACAAGAACTAGAAGTCTACAAGGAGATAGATATTTTATGCTAATCATTGATGATTATTCTAGAATGTGTTGGGTTACTTTTCTCAAGGATAAATCAGAAGCTTTTGGGAAATTTAAACTATTCAAGGTAATGGTAGAGAATGAAACGGGTAAGAAAATCAAATGTTTAAGACCATATCAAGGAGGTGAATTCACATCTAAGGAATTTAATACATTATGTGAAGTGAATGGAATCAAAAGATAGTTATCAGCACCTCAGACACCCCAGCAGAATGGAGTTGTGGAAAGGAAGAACATAACTATTCTGGATGCAACTAGAAGCATGATATCAGAAGCAAACCTACCTCATGTGTATTGGAGAGAAGTAGTGAATACAATGGTTTACACTTTCAATAGAGTTCACATCAAAGGTGAAACCGGTAAGACCCCTCATGAACTATGGTTTGGTAATACTCCTACTCTTAAATATTTCAGAATATTTGGAAGCAAATGTTATATTAGGAGAGATGATTATATTGGTAAATTTGATCCTAGAAGTGATGAAGGAATATTTCTTGGTTATTCATCTAAGAGCAAGGCATATAGATGTTTTAATAAAAGATTTCATAAAATCATTGAGAGGGCAAATGTGAAGATTGATGAACACTTTAGAAGAGATTCAAGGTCTATGGACTCTGAACTGGCAATTGAGATAATAAAAAATGAACCTATACAAAGTGTACTAGTACAAAATGTTGATCTAGTCACACTGGCATCATCTGAGAATTCCACAGTGTCAGAAGAACAACAACAAGTGAATACACCTAGGTATGTAAGATTGAATCACTCTGAAAGTCAGATAATTGGGAATAAGTATCAAGGAGTTATGACAAGAGGAAGACTCGCAAATGATGAGGTATGCTTAATTTCTCAAATTGAACCAGCAACTATTTTTGAGGCATGTGAAGATAAACATTGGATTAAGGCTATGGAAGATGAATTGGAACAAATTGAAAAGAATAACACATGGACATTGGTTCCCCGACCTAAAAACAAAAATGTAATTGGAACTAAATGGGTATTCAGAAATAAACTCAATGAAGATGGTGAGGTAATAAAAAACAAAGCAAGATTAGTGTGTAAGGGATATTCACAAAAAGAGGGAATTGATTACAATGAAACCTTTGCACCGGTAGCTAGAATTGAGGCAGTCAGACTATTTCTAGCATTTGCAACACACAAGAACTATAAAGTATATCAAATGGATGTTAAATGTGCATTTCTGAATGGTGATCTTGAAGAGGAAGTTTACATTGAACAACCTGATGGATTTTCTTTGACAAATGACAAAGATATGGTTTGTAGGTTAAGGAAAGCTTTATATGGATTGAAGCAAGCTCCTAGAGCTTGGTATGCTAGATTGGACAAATATCTTTTGAAGAGTGGTTACACTAAAGGTAATGCTGACAACAACTTATATTTCAAAGTGACTAATGATGACATCTTGGTTATTGAATTTTTTGTTGATGATATTATTTTTGGAGGAGAAGATGGATTGTGTAAAGACTTTTCTAATAAGATGCAGGAAGAATTTGAGATGTCTATGATTGGGGAGATAAAATTCTTTTTAGGATTGCAAATTTCACAGACTGATAAAGGTATATTCATATGTCAATCAAAGTACTTGAAGGAACTACTGAAGAAATTTGGTATGGAAAACTCTAAACTGGTAAGTACTCCGATGACTACAACTGATAAACTATCATTGAAGGATGATTCAACCCCTCTTAATCCGACAAGATATAAATCTATGATTGGAGGTTTACTGTATTTAACACAAACAAGACCTGATATTATGAATGCAGTATGTATTGTTTCAAGATTTCAAAGTAATCCTAAGGAAAATCATGAATCAGTAGTAAAAAGGATTTTTCGGTATCTACAAGGCACAACAAATTTTGGTTTATGGTATCCTAAAGCTGAAAATTTTGATTTATGTGCATACACCGATGCAAATTGGGTAGGAGATGTAGATGACAAAAAGAGCACCATCGACAGAGCATTCTTTCTTGGTAGTGGATTGATTTCATGGTTGAGCAAGAAACAAAGTTGCACATCATTATCAACAGCAGAATCAAAATATGTTGCAGCAACAACTAATTGTACTCAGGTATTATGGATTAAACGAATGTTGAAGGACATAAAGGTAAAATGCAAAGAGCCTATAATTATTTACTGTGATAATATGGCATCAATTGATATATCTAAGAATCATGTATTTCACTCTAAAACTAAACATGTTTCTATCAAATTCAATTTTCTAAAAGAGAATGTTGAAGCAAAAGAAGTGAAATTGGTTTATGTGAATACTAAAGAGAAGATTGCAGACATTTTTACTAAGCCTTTGCCTAAGGAAACTTTTGAATATCTCAGAGAGCAGCTTGGGGTAATACCCTCACCGGTAGAGACTTAGACAGTTGGAGATTGTCATTAGACCGACACAAATTAACAGAGAAACCTTTTTCCGGCTTTGATGGAGGAGGGCTACTTCTCAAGGGGAGTAGTTGGATAAGTTGGTATTTATAATTAGTTCTATGAACTGGTTGTATCTGGTATTTGTATTGCTTTGGCATTTGATGTCAAAGGGCGAGAGATATCCATGGAAAAACACATTATCTTTTGGGGAGAGATTACTCATTGGGGGAGAGATATTCTGTATTTTGATTTCTGGTAATTGATCTCTTTGGGAGATTGTTGGTTTTTGGTTTTTGGCATTTAGATGGTTTTTCCATCTTGTGTTGCCATCAATGCCAAAGGGGGAGATTGTTGGTATTATGGATGTGTTGCATTGGTTTTGTCATTGATGTCAACACTTATCTTTCTGGAGATCTTTGGTTATGTTCACCGGCATGTTTAGTGACTTATGCACAGTCACCGGTATCTGGTTCACCGACAGGTTATATTGTTCACCGGCACTGAGGATGATCTGTTATCATCTGAAGGTTACTTGGTTATGTCGAAGACATGGTTTGGACACTTGGTTTTGGAGATTTGGTTATTGGTCTAATCATGTTTTCATATTTGTTGTTACTGACAAATTGGTCTAGGTTATGGATCAACAAGGGTTATCTATTCCAGATCAGCACAACACGTTATGGAGATGATTTATTGATTGGTTATTATTGTAAATGCATTGAGCCGACATGATGCATCACATATTGATTCATTTGTAATTGATTTTATTGTAATATTCTTAGTGAGCCGACCTACAGATTTGGTCTTAGGTTTTGGTATATATGTAAGATCTCATTTGTTAGATTACGTGGTAGAGAAAGGACATAAGGTATTATAAGGATGTGATATTTGATATATGCGAATATAAGAAAAGCTACTCACGCATACATCATTTGAAGATTCAAGGAAAGTTTGAAGAAGACAATCAGAGCTT
Organism: Cryptomeria japonica; assembly: GCF_030272615.1. Lineage (NCBI taxonomy): Eukaryota > Viridiplantae > Streptophyta > Pinopsida > Cupressales > Cupressaceae > Cryptomeria > Cryptomeria japonica. The sequence goes on from NC_081410.1 coordinate 71,534,617, forward strand.
AACCAGTACTGAATCTAGCATATGAAGATGCTATTTTGAGCAGTACATTATCATTGGATTTAACCATCCAACTGTAGTTAGTGTGACTCTCATTTTGTGTTTGAGCAGTGAGCTCTAGGCAGTTGGCCTTTCTGCATGTGTAGACTCCATTTGTACACACATACTATATATAGTAGTATCATCTGATTGTGGGTAAGGTTTCCCACCGTGGGTTTTCCCCTTACAGGGTTTCCACGTACAAATATCTATGTTATGTGTTGTGGACGATATTTCTCTTTCTGTTTCATGCATTGAACTTCACCGGTATTGTTATTAACTGTTAAATTGTCAACCGGCATTAAGTTTTGTTTACTGGTATTATGCATCAAGTTTGACTAAGTTATATTTGGGTTGAAATTAATAGACAAGTGATTCAGCCCCCCCTCTCAGTTGCCTCTGGGTCCGAACATTTGTTTGGTACACTTTGAGTTTTTTCAGTTTTTGGGATGAACATCTTGCACCATGCATTTACCTCATAGTGGGTAAGGATTTTATAGGATAAAGCATCGATAGAAGACAAGGATGGATGTTTAGTCTTTGATAATGGCGTGGGGTCTGGAGGTTGGTGAAGACACTGGAATAGTGAGATGGGTAATGGAGGCTCTAGTTCCAAATGAGTACTTGGGTGAAATGGAGACCTTTCTGGAATGGGTGGTACTAGGAGAGGGATTCAATATCGGTGAAGGTGTGGAGAAAGAAGGGCAGGGGATTAAGGCAACAATAATCCCATTCGTGAGATGGATGCGAGGACAATGTGAATTCCATTGTGCAAATTAAAGAACTGGATGCAATAATTGAAAGAGCTAAAGTCGAGGCAGAGGGTACAAGGAGGAGGGTTTTACGTCCGAGGAAGCCGAGAGCGTGTACTGGGTTGGGTGGCGAAGCGAGTTCCTCGCAGAAGTGTTAAGGTTGTTTGGAGTATGTAGTTGTTTTTGACTTCTAGTGATTTTTGTCGATGGTGTCTTTGCCGGTTATTTTTAGTAATTATGTTTTGTTCATTATATTGTTTGGTCAAGCATTTGATTTTGACATGAATTCTATAGTCTGTGATGTAAAACATGTCATTTACGGGTTAGTTGGATCGGATGGGGATATATCCCTTTGATATTTTTAGTTGTTTTGGTCTAATGAAATCTGGACTTTATACTTTGTATGTCTTTTTGAATATTAATAAAATCATATTATTGTCAAGCAAAATAATAATAATATAGTCTTCACCCTTCATGTTCAAAGAAAAGAATTTTTTTAAAAATAAATTTTGTTTACCAAAGCCCTTGTTTGATAAATATCACCTACTCTCTTCCATTAATTATGAGTGGTAGCCTCCTTTTAGACATTCAAGATAATATAATTTTTAATACATAACTAAATGATCCCCTATGCCTTCTTTTCCAACTTTACAAAATCTCCATCAAATCAAATCCAAAAGCACATACAAGTCATTTAATTTCTTATTTTTTGAATGAGAAGCCTATGATATAGATTCAAACACACATAGATGTACAAAACCATTAAGTCAAGAGTTCCAATTGTAGCTAAAAATAAAATGTTAATAAATTTGGGTAAACTAAAACAAATGAAATCTCAATAAATAGTGAACAAATATAATTTACTGATTAAGGTATCTTGTGGTTAATATTTAAATACCATGAATAGATATATAATAAGTAATAAAAACAATAAAATTAGCAAGAACATAAAATAGAAATCATAATGTTGAAGCACACAGAGAAACCCTTTTGCTCCCCCAATCAAAGAGAGGACAAGTTTTTATTAATCTAATAGAAGTTTTGCATTAATACATCTAACTTATCCCTTCAATATAATAGCAGTCAAAAAAGATAGTACAAAAAACATAGTACTATTCACCTACAAAATATCCATAATACAACCATCTAATACATCCAATTTATAAAGAACTAGAGGGGGAAAACCATGAATGTGTTCCCAAAACCAAACCATCAAATTCTATGGTATGAAAAAAATATGATGCCCCTATGATGAAATTCATAATGCTCTCAAGAATAGAAAACCATAATTGCAACATATTTTACCAATAGCTCAGATAGCACACATGCTCAAAATTAGAGCTCCATTTTCAAGACTAAACCTCATTTAAGACCCGTGTATCACAACAAAGATGCTTCACTCTCTCTCTTATCACATAGGAGTGAGAAATTGGGATAAATGCATTCATCACACTTCATAATTTGCATGGCCATAAGAAACCTCCCTTATATAATGTCACTTCAATCAATATGCAAGTCAACCAAGAGAAAATAATTGATTAATTTTTTACCAATCACCCCCCTAGGAATCCATGTACTCATTTCCGAGTATTGGATACACATGAAGTATATGGGATTTGAAAGAGTAATGTCACTTTAATCATAACACTTAAAAAATCCCTTCTTTGCACTACTTCAACTATTTTCATGAGTATATGTATGTATGTGCCCTAGACCACAAATTTGATCCATCTTATAAAACCAAAGTCACACTACAAAGGTTTCCCTCCTCTACTTGGATGGATTGTATTGTCATTCACACCTCCCAAATCATATATGACACCATAACATTATTGAGAGAGAAATAAATGACCTCTAGGCCTCCTAAGTCAATTTTTCCAGCAACGTATCCCACTTAGCTCTAATAGTGTCCAAATTTAGTTGGATTCTTGTATGCTCAATATCTAGTTGATCTCTATCACTAGTTGCTCTCACCTATATAGCTAGGGATACTTCTCACTCTCATATAAGTGATCCATAACATATCATTTTTTCTCTATATGAAACTAATTTCCACCTCTTAGGTATGATCATAAACAATTACTACTAGTATGATTGGGATCCCTCAGGTAAAATGGTCTATGGTTAAATAAAATCAATGTCACCTTGTTCATGATGATCCCTACATATCATAGTCGTCATCATTCAAATGTAAATAAACACTAAAATAAGAAACTTAGAAATTTAAATCAATTAAAGTATAACATCCTATCCAAATATAAATAGTAAAATGAGAAGTTTATAAATTTTAATCAATTAAAGTATAACATCATATCTAGATCTTAGGCCTACCACTCTCTATTAGCTAGGATATATTAAAGTAGGGTTATATCTAGGGTACCATGTGCACTATCCCCTCGCATGGCCAATGGATCCTTAGGAAGATCCAATATATAGAATGAAGGTGAGCCTTCCCTATCCTACCATGTAGGAAGATTAGGTGACACCTCAACATCACTACTAATTGCTAGTTGAATGAGGGGTTCTATCTCATCATCATGTGTAAGGGTCTAATCAACAACTAGTGACCTATTTCTACTCCCCTCCTAAATGATTAATATTAATGACATCTATATAACATTTGAGTATGGGAGGTACATTCTAATAAATTATAAATTGTCTATGGAAACTCACAAACTAGAACCTTCCCATCATTATCATTTGATGACCCTAAAACCATGTAGTGGTCATGAAATGTTACCAAACTAAGATATATTATTTGTGTCAAGGGACAACTACTAATTTGGATTCTATATGATGTATACTAGCCCCAATCTATAAAAAAATATGTTTACATTCCTTAAGGGTACAAATATCCCTTTATTTACTTATATTGCTAGCATCTCACTAAAATAAAAATAATGTATTGCTACTTCCAACGAAAGACTTAAGAGGCATGAGATACACAAGTGCTTATATGGATAGGTCTATAAGTGAGAGGTTCCCCTAGTACTCATGTTAGTTCCATCAAAAAAATAATAAAAATCATCATAAAAATGGGACAACATACATCAAACTCAAGAAAACAATATTTGATGTTCTTCAACCTCTTGAGAAATCTATATACCCATATGAGATGGTTAAGCTCTGTTCATGCAACAAGATAAAATACCAACAATCAAGAGAAATCACTTTCACCCTTATGATAGGTAACCAAGAACTATCTCATTGCATGGGAATTCATCTGAACATTAACCTACATATGCCATGCATTGCTAATAAATACCATGATCATCCTACTATATGGTATGATGGATTTTGACTCATGTCTCCCATAACTAGAAGACACAATATGCACCACATATCCTTCAAACTAACAATGATCTCTCATGTAAGAAAGAAAAATGTTTTGGTATTTGAGTCACACCTCTCAACAAGAGCAATGAGAATTCAAATATCATAATGCAATTTCTAGGAATTATCACAATGTGTCAAACCCCCATTACCTCTAGGAGTGCCCATTCTACATCTACGGGGGTCAAGGTCCTCTTACTACTGACTGTATGATTTGTGGTCTCTTGAGGATATCAATTTTAATTTGCACACAAAACACAATGAAAATAATGTAATTAGTTCATACCTACTTAAAAAATCATAAAAAATGACTAAATATAACACAAAAGAGCATTGACAATCAATCATGCATGTCAAATAAAACCTATGGGTTGAACCTATGTCTAGTAGGCTAGATCCATGAGTCATAACATACCTTAAGAATGAGCCTATGTACAATTCCTAGCAAACTAAATGCCCACCTATATCAAAAAATAAATTTGATATAAAATTAAAAATTAGGTGAAAATGCCCACTTACCTCATCCAGGAGCTTGTCATGCTCAATATTAGCATGAAGAAAATCAACTAATGTGAGAACACTATTCCTCTACACCATGATGATAAATCACAACAATAGCTCTAAGGTCTTGAAAGAAAGAATATATAACTATGCATGTAAAAATGAAAGTGGTATTTTACTATTCACCTTTCTACAGAAAGTTAGGTAAAATTTTACAACTTGGAGACCATGAGCCACATTACATCTATTTTTGGAGTAAATCAACATATTAATGACAACACACATTATCAATAGTGACATGAACTATTCACATTTTTTACTCTTTTTCACATGTCATGAATTTATTACTTGCTTGATTATGTGCCAAAAATATTTATGATATATGAAACACATTGGTGAACCAATTGAATCATGATGCTTATCTATTCCTCTCAACCTATTTGGGACTACACATCTACCAAATTTTCACTACTTTTCATCATTATACCATGCACTATGAGCATTTATTGCAAAAATAATTTTATAACTGAAATGAAAGTTGATAACACATATCTTGCCTATACATAAGAATGGTTATTCATTAATCATTATCTTTCCTTGCTCCATATATTTTTTTAGCGTTATCATGCCATCTTGTCCATGTTCGGGGGAAACAATTTGACATGTGCTTTCACAATTAAATATTCTCATATTGTGTCTATACACTTATCTACTCATACATTTACCTAATTTCATTAGCACAACATTATCTAGCCACAAATGACCATCTTTACTTTATTTAGCATTTGGGAGGCTAAACATTTCTTATGATATTGCTTACACCCATTAAATTATTTGTGCATCACATTATATCAGCCATATGGGGACAACCACTTCAATTTGTGCTCTCATAGTCACATCTTATATTGTTGCACTTGCTTGGTCCCTAACTATGTTCTAATAGCCATATCATCACATTGGGGAGAAACATATATTATGCCCTCCTTATATTACTATGTCGTCACTTGCATGCCTATCATAATCTAAGAGTCACACTAAGGAGACCATTATCTTCCCTACATTATTTCAACTTTTGTTACCACTAGGGATTTATCACCTTACCTAATCAATGTGTGTTTGTTCTCTTAGGTACCACATTAAAGGCATATACTAAGTGTAATGTTTTATGTATATACATGGATATTTTTGGCCATCAAGGGCCACATTACTATCTTCATTTTCATATGTGGGGGAAAAGCATGCTTATCTCTAATGCATGTGCTTCTCACATTTATCACTTGAGATATCCTACCTAATTATCACATTATGTATTCATGATATTGATTTAATTTGCATTAATGTGATGTATTTAATAGCTCACTAAATTGCATTTTATATGTACTATTTTTATCCTCTTCAAATCCTTGTATCTGATGGAACCAACCAATTGAAGGAAGCATATTCTCTCATTTTCACTCCTATGTTAAGATTACAAACAATTACAAGTGCATACACAAAGATTCATCATTGTGTTTAAGTAGATCATTATCACATGACATGGCAACATCCAATATGCTATGTTATCATATCATCCCCACACAAGGCCAAGCATCACCACACCACAAGTTCTATAAAAGTGAATTTTTTCTAACCCGACTCTCTCCTCCTTGCCATGATCATTCCCAACAAAATTCATTTGTAATGATTTTCATTTCTATTTGTCTGACAAAAGCTACTTGTTGCACATCTTTTCTCTATTTTGCAAGTTCCAATAAATTATGCATGTTGAAGGGTGAGCACTCATGATGAGATCTAGTGGGGTCCATTGCTTTATTTAGACCTAAATATCCTTTTATGTCTAAATATTTACTTTTATGCACATGTTTGAGAGTGTTGATTTACTTTAAGACTCATGTTCTTGTTGCAAGGTGTGTACCCTTGGTCTCCTTGTGCTATGCAGCGCAACACTCCGGTTTGTGACATGGCTTAACAGTCTCATGTGGATTCTATAAGTCTAGTGGTTGAATCAAGAATTAACAGGTCAATCTTTTGGTGCAATGACAACCGCACTTGTAACAAGTGGTATCAGAGCTTGGTCACAAGTTCAAACCCCTCGCTTGCGCTGGGAGGGATTGTTGCAAGGTGTGTGCCCTTGGTCTCCTTGTGTTGTGCAACGCATCGCTCAAGTTTGTGAGATGACTTAATTGCCTCTTGTGGATTCTATGAGTCTAATGGTTGTATTGGGCATTAATAGGTCGATCTTTTGGTGCAACAACAACCACACTTGTAATAGTTCATGACAAGGTTGTTGGTTATGGAACCTAATCTTGTTGGTCCTAGAGCCCATCCCCTTTTGAGGGTGTGCCCCCAAAAGAATAATAGGGGTTTGGGGGCAACACCCTCAAAGCCAAATTTAGATGCACATTTTCAAGGTAATTTTGGGCCATTCACCATTTGGTCATGGATATGACGATAGGAATTATGCTAGCTTTTCTTTCCTTAGAAGACAACCCTCTTTATGAAGGCATTGTAATATGGTTGTGTATTGCATTGTAATGTATGATGTGTGGAGACCATGATAGAGAGAAGAAGTTGTAGCGGATTTGTTGTAAGTTGCATCCCTTCATTTTGCTAGATAAATAAAAGGACAAACTGCTTGCTTCTTCGTGGACATAGCCCATATTGGGTGAACCACATATATTTGTGCCTCTGTTTTATTTTTATGTTTTAATGTTGCAATCATTTTATGATATATTGCTTTGTGATTCTATTCCTTACAAGGATGCACATGCACCTTGAAGTGGAGCATAATATAATAGAATAATTTGTATACCTACGTCAATTCCCTTTTATTTTTGGGCCCACTTTGATGGAATGACAATAATTGGGAAAACATTACATTTAAGGAGCATACACTATATGAATCTTTTATTGAGGTTGCTAAAAGGAGCTTAAATTTGCACCATCATTTTAGAATACTTGTATGACAAAAGACTGTTATCCTCAACCCTTTCCATGACCATAGAGTCAATCAATTTAGTGGGTTGACTCAGGAGAACTTGAACCTCGTGATTCAATAACCTCTCTTAAGAAAATCTTAATACCACCAGTCCTTGATAGTTAGCACGACTCAAAGAATTTGGTGAATAAAAAAGTAGAAGTGTATGGAATCCTAGACCATATTCATTGGTCACATGACAAATCCATGCCCATAGAAGTGACTGATCTAGAAGATCAACCCACTACAAAGTCGATTGATTGTTCTAAGTATGAGACAAAGTATAGACAAAGAATACTTCTGGTTAGGCCAAGGCAAGTAGAATTTCACTATACCATAACCCTTAGAACAAAGTACCATAACCTCACATTTAATTTTATAAATAATAGTTGATTGTTCATTTATCATTCCCATAAATCTTGTTTTAAATTTAGTCTAAATTGATTTATTACTTATGTATATAGAAAAAATGATTTTCCTTCATAATTTAATAATTCATATTAACCAAATTTAAACACTTTTATACTTATTCACTAAGAATGTATGGGAAAAAATAACTCTATTTTTTCAATATACTAAATACAATACATCTTTTAATCTATGTATGAAAAAATTAAACCTTTTTCTTCAATATGCTATATAAAATACATCTTTTTATTTACGTATGTAAAAAATCAACCATTAACTAAATAAAATACATCTTTTGTTTTTTAATTACAAAAGAAATTCTCTAGTCTTGTAAGATAGTTGCAGGAGAAAGAGGCCTATTGGAGATCACAACTCTATGGTTAGCCCTAGGGCTGTAGTTCCATCAAGTTTATCATGTTGTGTCTCATCACAAAAGCCATGCTTTGTATCGTCATACTTCTCCCCATCACCCCACAGAGCATATGCTTCCTCCCCATGAACAGCATCATCTCCTATCAAAAGATGTTCGTCTGGCATTCTCAATGGAATGAAACACTGGATGACCAACATGATTATGCTTGTGACAACAATGTTCCAGCCAATGATAAATGCAGCTGCCACAATTTGCTTAACAAATTGCATACCATCCCCATAAAAAGCTCCCTTGGAATTGGTTACTGCTAGGAAGAGGCCGCAGAGAGTAGGCTCTGCAAAAAGCCCTGTAAGAGCCCCACCCAATAACCCTGCAACTGCATGAGTATGGAGTACAGCCAATGTATCATCAACTTTCTGTAGCAAGGCTGACTTCTTGTGAACTATCATCATGGTGAACCATGGAATGCTACCAGAGAGCACTCCCATCACAATAGCAGCCCATCCTTGGACAACACCTACAGAACAGGAGAAGAAAACATTTTATGAAATGGGTTTCACTCAAATTTTGAAACCCTTTACTTTACCCTAAGACGAGAACATCCTCAACAGAGAAAGGAAGATAGACTATATGCCCTATGGTTGATTAAGCTAGTCTCTAATGCATATACAATCAGTTTGAACCTCAGATACATCATTTGTCATACTAAACAAATAGAGACTCTTGACTTAAGAGAGAAATAGGTGTTCATTTATTCACATAAATCAAAACAGGGCTAATAAGGGGATTTGAATTACCAGCGCCTGGGGTGATACAGACTAGTCCAGTTATCATTCCCTGGACAGCTCCAATGACTGAGGGTTTCTTAAAGAATATAACATCCAAACAAGTCCATACAAGAAGACTGGTAGCTGCACATATGTTGGTATTGAGAACAGCCATGGATGAAACGAGATTGGCAGCATAAGGGGCACCTCCATTAAACCCACACCAACCCAACCACAAGAAACCAGCTCCAGTCAGCATAAGCAGAACGTTGTTTGGGGGAAATCTTTCACGGTCCTTCTGTAGCCTAGGTCCTACCTGTTCTCTCCAAACATTCAATGAATAAAAACAGTCAGTATACATGAATCTTAGAGTCAATAGGTAATGTAAGAGATAGTGGTCAACAAGGAACAAAGAATTGTGCATACCCAATAAGCTGCAGTAAAACCTGCAACTCCTGAAGATAGATGGATGACATAACCACCTGCAAAATCAATGACCCCCCACTGGAAAAGGAATCCTCCTCCCCATAAACTAAAAGCTCCAACAGTATATGAAAAAGTGAGCCAGAGTGGCACAAAAGCCATCCATGCTTTGATATTCATTCTTCCAAGTAAAGCACCGGCCAAAAGGATTGGTGTTATTGCTGCAAAGACAAACTGGAAAAACACAAGGGTAGCCATAGGATAAAGGGGTTCAGCAGCTGAAGTCTCCACTGTCCCATTATTGAAATTATGCACTGTTTCAGGGACAATGGCATGTTTGATGAGAAACTTCTGGCCAAGTGCAGGTCCTGCCTTTCCCCAGAATGGAAGGAGTTGATCACCAAATGACATTTTGTAGGCCCAAGTCACCCAACAGATCAAAACAGCTGCAAATGCATAGAGAGCCATAAATGCAGAATTAACAGCCCATTTCTTCTTCACAATGCTTCCATAGAGGATAACAAGGCCCGGCATGCTTTGCAGTCCAACAACAGTTGCAGCTACCATTTGCCATGCATTGTCTCCTTTGTTAAGCCATTCTGGTACTCCTGTGCCATTCTGGTAGGCAAGTGGAACTGTGGTCGCCATGGCTGCTACAAATTAAAATGTTCAATTCAAATCCTGTTAAAAACCCACCACAGTTTATGGCATATTAGCAAGTCACAAAGGCATGATGTATGATATTTATCTTCATGAAACATGATTTTCTGCTGAACACCTCAAAGGAATCTTTACCATCATTCCAAGAAAACAGCAAAAAGTTCAATCAGAATTACATATTTGATATTACAGAATTACAACCATAACACAATATAATTCCCAAAATACAATACTCAAATTACCCATTACAGAATTTTACCCCTTGTAATCACAAAAAGGGTCCCAATGATGTACAGATGTCTTAGAATTTGGGTTTTTGGAGGTGACATCGCCTTTTCAAAACTGAACAAGCCATTTTATTGGATACACAAAATAAAGAGGGTACAACCTTTTAAAACAAAAATAAAAATTAAAAAACCCTTTAAAATCTAAAAGGAAACTATTAATATTACAAGTTCAGCACAAAACATTTATTTTCTTAAATTTGATTACCTACTGTTTAATTTATTTAAAATGTGGTCCCTCTACTGTCCTCAAAATTCCTAATTTTTTCAGGGTCCCCAAAACTGAATCCCAGAAACTCAGACAAGCATTAGGGATCACTAAAAACATGGCCATAAAAAGCCCATCCCCAAAATCACGAGAGTACAACTACCATTACCCATGCTAACAACCGCCAAAAGCAGAAATCAACACAGAATATCACAAAATTTCAAAATTCTATGCTGGCTATTAGAAAAAAGTAATCAAATCAAAATAATTCAAGCAATCACTGCAAAAGCATGACCCAAGAAGCCAAGAAAACCTATTAAACTTAAAAATCCTTAACGTTCAGCGACATTAAATTTCTACATAGATTGTAGTTTCTGAATTCATTTTTCTCCTTTCCATGATTCATTTTTCTCTTTTCATTCTTCACCATTCATTTTTCTTCTTTCGCTCTCTTATGATAGATCATAGAATATGATTTGAAATGTTGATATAAAAACTCACAGAAACTACACTCATCCTTAAAATTGCACAAACACCCATACAGAATTTGAAGCAAATTACAACATAGCCCCATCTCAGAGGTGACCCTTGTGAATTCCCAGAATACATGACCCAATCTCCTGTGTTAAAACTTGCAAACCACTAACTCTGAGCTCAAGAAAGAAAAAGTCTGTAGCAAACCCACCAGCCAAAAGCTAACGCCAATGATCCACGCAGGAAGTAGTTCCCCTGTACTTTATGAGCAAATTTTGGCCATAGATATAGGAAATGTCTTGTGGCTTAGCTGCTGCAAATTCACAGAGAAATTTACGAAAGATGAAACAATGGGTAAACTTATAAAACAAGAAATGCAGCCGACAGCAAATTACTCTGAAATGTCAAAGATGCTAATCGGGAAGAGAAGAAACAGAACCAGTTATAAATTGTGGTCTGAAATATATCAATTTACGGTCAATATATGCGAAAGTCAAGCCTTTTCCAGTTGTGAGGGCTTCTTTCATTGGCTGTTGTTTTAGTTTTGTATGTTTTCGCTATTACTCCTTCCAAAGTAGCCGCCATGAAAATAAAAGTTCGCCTATATTTGAGCTTCGTCAACTCTGGAAAAGTGAGCAATCAAATACGTGTTTGGTTTAGAAATTAAGATTCCGTAATGCCTCAAAATTGGTTCAAATGTACGCTTGACTGTATTATTTAATTAATTTAAACTTTAGGAAAAATCAGGATACAATTGTTTTTATTTTCAATTAATTAAAAAATAGATACAGTACATTTTAAATTTTAGGTAGATGTTGTCTTAAAACTAGGTAATGATTCCTGCACGGACGTAGCCTCAAAACTAGGCGATATAGATGTACATTTGACATATTTATCAATTAATTCAAAAGTGTGTATTTTAATTAATTCATAAATATGACCAATGTGCATATGCATATAGAAGTTGTTCATGTCACTTTCATAAAAAGAAAGATTCTAAAGAGAGTTAAAAAACAATGTCTATTTAGAATAAGTGAGAATACAATTGCATTTTTATACTAATAATATGATCATTATAGTTTGATTGCTACATAGACGTTGCCTCAAAACTAGGCAATGATTCTTCCATAGATGTTGCCTCAAAACTAGGTAATATGGATGTACATCTCACAATATTTATTAATTAATTCAAATTTGTGAAAAGTGTGACAAAAAAACAATGTCTATTTAGTATGATGATAATTAATTAATGATTCTATGAGGCCTCAAAAGTGTGAATTATCTATGTAGAATACATAGTTGATAGTATTTATAGTTAATTTAAAAATTAGAGTTTCAATCAATTAAAAATTATGGTTAGAACATTTTGATTCCTACGTAGTTGTTGCCTCAAAACTAGGCAATGATTCTTGTATAGATGTTGCCTCAAAACTAAGTAATGTGGATGTATGTATTTCAATTAATTCGTAAATATGGTTAATGTGCACTAGAAGAATGGGTAAATAATACGCTAATGTCATTTCCATAAAAATAAGATTCTAAAGAGAGTATGATGAAAAAAAGAGAGTATGATCAAAAGCAATGTCTATTTAGTATAGTGATGATAATTAATTAAAATTAATTAATGAGCACACTATGCTCGAAGGATATTATGATAATAAAAGTTTTAAATTTTTTTAAAATTTTGATTATTAAGGAGGTTAATAGTTAGATGCTATTGTATTTATATTGGAGATAATAGGCCATATCCAAACTCTAATAATAATAGAGATACCTAGGCCCGTTAATGGACCTTCCCGGGTTGATCAGGAAAATAAGGAGAGTGGTGAAAAAGATGAAGAAATTGTATGACAAAGACCTAAGGAAGGTTGGATAAAAGTGAATTTTGACGAGGCATTGAGGGGCAATTTGGGGCCTTCAGGTGTTGGATTCGTTGCCTGGGATTGGTGAGGAGATATCCAGGCTATTGGGGAAAGGAGATTACTAGATGGCATGAACAATGAAGCAGAGGCACATGCAACTTTGTGGAGTGTGAGAATGACACAACGACTATCAATTCCTTATTTGCATCTGGAAGGTGATTCACGAATAATAGTTAATTCTATTATTAAAGAAGAGGTTGTTTCTTGAAAAATCAATAAGTTTATAAAAATGATCAAAATCGAATTAAAAACCTTCCAGTCATTTCGAGTCACTCATGTACTAAGGGAAGGTAATGATATAGTTGATGTACTTTCCAAGGCCCTTATATTATTGTAGGATGTGAGTAGTGAAGTGGTGTGGGAGGATTACCGAGATGTTGAGTTGAATGCCAAGTGATTTGTACGTCGTTGAAGGGGGGAATTTTAATGAAGCTTTAATGATGATATGATAATGGGTGTATTTGATGTTATTTAGACACGAGTGAGAGAGGTGAGTTTCATTTTTTTGATCAGCGGTGTAGAGACAACAATAGAAGGTGGTGCATGGGGTGAAGGAAAAGAGCTAGAATGGAGGCCAACTTTTCACTCCATTCAATGAAGCAACAATTTGCCTTTTTTGGCAAAGTTTCAAATAAAAGGTTGGTGGGGTTGTTATTAAACTATCAACTTGTTTTTTGGACATACAATCTCCTTATTATGCTTAGATAAAGCCTATTTTCTTGAGTAGTGATTATCTATCATATGATAACCACCCCTTGGATATCTCTATTATTATCAGTGTTGGTAGATAAGGACATTGAATCTTGTTTCTTGCTAGCCCATGACACCAACTTCCTACCCAAAAAGAATGCTCCACCGGTCATCTACATCACCAACCCAATCAACATCGGTGTAGGTACACAACATGAAATTATCATTCCTCGGGTACCATAAACCATAATACATAGTTCCCTTCAAATATCTGAATATCCTCTTAACAACAATAACATGACTCTCCTTCAGACCAACTTGATATCTAGCAGCCATACACACAACATGCATAATGTCAGGCCTAGTCTGAGTAAGATATAACAGTCCACCAACCATATATCTGTACAAAATTTGATTAGCTTTCAGAGATTCATCATTTTTAGATAATTTACAACCAGTCACCATAGGAGTCCCAACTGGTTTGGAGTCATCTAATCCAAACTTCTTCAACAATTCCTTCACATACTTAGTTTGAGATATGAATATACCTTTTCCAATCCATGCAATTTGCAAACCTAAGAAGAATCTCATCTCACCAATCATAGATATCTCAAATTCTTTTTGCATATCATTGGCAAACTTCATGCTCAAGTCATCATCACCACCAAAGATAATATCATCAACAAAGACTTCAACAATCAGGATGTTATCATTTTCAATCTTGAAATACAAATTACTGTCAGCAACACCTTTAGCAAATCCGAATTTCAACAAGTATTTGTCTAGTCTAGCATACCAGGCTCCAAGAGCTTATTTCAGTCCATAAAGAGCTTTCTTCAACTTACATACCATGTCTCCATCATCCGACAGTGAAAATCCATTAGACCGTTCAATGTAAACTTCTTCCTCTAGATCACCATTCAAAAAGGCCGATTTGGCATCCATCTGATAAAACTTGAAATCTTTATAAGCAACATAAGCAAGCAACAGTCTAACAGCTTCAAGTATAGCAACCGGGGCAAAAGTCTCCTCATAATTAATTCCTTCTTGTTGTGAGTATCCTTTGCAGACCAGTCTAGCTTTATTTCTGACAACTTCACCAGCTTCATTAAATTTGTTTCTGAATACCCATTTAGTACCAATAACATTCTTATCCTTAGGTCTAGGCACAAGTTTCCAAGTATTATTCTTTTCAGTCTAAGCCAGTTCTTCTTCCATAGCTCTCATCCAACTTTCATCTTTACAAGCTTCAACAACATCTTTAGGTTCAACTTTAGAAATCAAACATACTTCTTCAACAACTAACCTTCTTCTAGTCATGACACCTTTATTCTTATCACCAATCATCTATTTTTCATAATGATTCGATCTTACATACCTCAGAGTCTTCTGTCTGTCCTGATTCTCAGGTTCCTATACTTCTTCATTGGCAGTAGCAACATCCAACTTAACAATCTCTACCAGATCATTCTGCATAGGTTCTTCAGGCTGAATGGGAGTCAAAACAACATGTTGACCATCATCATAACCACATGCTATGATCTCCTTCCCAAGGTTCTCATCCACCTTCACATTTGCACTCTCAACTATCTTTCTTAGTCTCTTATTATAGCACCGGTAGGCTTTGCTCTTAGTTGAATATCCCAAGAAGATGCCTTCATCACTTCTAACATCAAACTTGCCTATATCCTCATCTCTCTTGATATAATATTTTCTACCAAATACTCTGAAATATCTTACAGTAGGAACATGACCAAACCAAAGCTCATAAGGAGTCTTACTGACATCACCTTTGATGCGAACTCCGTTGAATGTGTAAACAACAGTGTTATTGTCTTCTCTCCAATAAATCTTTAGAATATTTCCTTCAATTAGCATAGTCATTGCAACATCCAAAATAATTATGTTCTTCCTCTCAACAACTCCATTTTGCTGATGGGTTCTAGGAGTAGATAATTGTCTTCTAATTCCATGCATCTCACAGAATGAATTGAAATCACCAGAACATAATTCTCCACCTCTATCAGATCTAAAACATTTCACCTTTAAACCGGACTCAATATCCACCTTAGCTTTGAATATTTTGAATTTGTTGAAATCTTCTGATTTCTCCTTCAAAAAGACAACCCACATCATCCTGGAATAATCATCAATTAGCAGCATAAAATATCTATCACCCTGCACACTTCTAACATTTGTAGGTCCACATAGGTCATTATGCACAACATCTTGCAGTCCATCAGATGTATACTTTGAAATGAATTATTGTTTTCTTACCCAATTGACATTCCTTACATACCAAATTAGCAAGCTTAACAATCTTAGGCAGATCTCTAACAAATTGTGTAGAATAGATCTTAATCATTGAATCAAAGTTTACATGTCACATTCTCCTATGCCACAACCAACTCTCATCTATCTTAGCAATCAAACAACTTTTCTCACTAGCATTCAAATGAAAAATGTTACCTTCAATCTTAGTCCTAGATGCAATCTCTATACCAGATGCATTCAAGATCTTGCATTTACCATCCTTGAATTGTAGATCATAACCCTTATCAACCATCTGTCCAACACTTAAAATATTATGCCTTAAACCTTCAACATACAAGACATCACCAGTGTTATGCTTACCATCAAAAGAAATAGAACCTCTCCCATGGATCGCACAGGCTTTGTCATCTCCAAATCTAACTATTCCATCATTATACCTTTTCATACTTACAAATTTGCTTTTATCACTGGTCATATGATGTGAACAACCATTGGCAATCACCCATTCATCCTTTTCTTCTACCTTAGCTGCCAAAGCTTTCTCCTCAACATAATAGCTAGTGGAATCAATAAGTACAGATCTATCTTCTTTAATGGAAATAAACACAACTTCATCTCCTTCTGATTCATCATCTGTAAGACCTTCATCTGCAACGAAATAATAGTTCTTCTGGTTCCTAAAATTCTGGTTAGATTTATAAGGCTTATCATACTTCTCATGCTTCTCATATCTATCATTCTTATCATACTTATCATGCCTGTCATATTTAGCCATTCTCTCCAGGCATCTAGAAGCAAAACGTCATATCTTATTACAAGAGAAACATTTCAAAGACAACTTTCCATCATACTTACTGACACCTTTAGGCAATCTCTGGGTAATCAATGCTTTGAGCTCATCAAGCTCTCTTTCTTTCTCTTCAATCTCTTCTCTCTCTCTCTCTCTCTGTCATATCTTGATATTCTGCACTCATTAAGATCACTTATGCTTACTAGGTACATATGCAGATGCTCTAAATGTTGTCTCAGACTTTTCATGTGATTCTCCAAACAAACTCAACTCAAATGCAGCAAGCTTTCCAACCAACACATCTCTTGTCACTATAGTCACACTTCGGATTTCATCAATAGCAACAACCTTATGTTTATCAGCAGGAGGCAAAGATCTCAACACCTTAGCAACAATTTCATCTTCCTCAATGCTTCCCCTGGCACATTTGATACCTAGGACAAGGTCATTCACCTTATCCCTAAAAGAATGTATGTTCTCATCATCTCCCATCTTCAATGTCTCATATTTTCCTTTCAAACTCTGCAACTTTGCAACTTTCACAAATTTATCACCTTCATATAGGATCTCAAGCTTCTTCCAGATCTCATGTATGGTCTGAAGTCCCATAACATTTGTCATTTCTGAATCAGTCAGGGCACTAAGCAATGCTTCCTTTGTTCTAATATTATATTTTGCTTCCTTAACCTCATCCAAAGTAGATGGTCCATTATGAGGAACAACATAGGGATTCTTTGTGATCTTGTAGTAATCTTCTCCAAGACATTTCAAGTGCACCTCCATCCGGTTCTTCCATATAGTATAGTTGCTTCCATCAAACCTTAGACTGTCCTTAAAGAGAATACCTTGAGCTTCCATCCCGGATCTCCTCAAGTGATTAAGCTTCTACCAAAGAATCTAGCTCTGATACCAATTGTTAGCAATAGCCAAGAAGGAAGACTAAGAGGGGGGGGGGGTGAATCAGTCTTCACCGGAACATAAAAAACAACAACAAATCTATCAAACTGCAACAAGAAATAGATAAACAAATTAACAACACAACACACAACACCAAGATTTTGATGTGGAAAACCCAGTTAAGGGAAAAACCATAGTGGGAACCAACCCACACTAAGATGATAATTTGCAATAATATGTGAAAATATTGCAATGGGGAATGCACATGCATTTAGGCACACTACCTAGGGCTCAACCCTCAGGGAAGTCTCACTAACTTACAATATGATTCAGACTACAATCTGGAAGAAATGAACTGAAAGAATAACATCTCCAAATGCCTGATTACAGTTCCAGTTAAGCATAATTGTTTGCCCTGCAACACCAATCTCACCTCAAACTCAACACCGAATGATAAATCACTTGTTCACACATACACCTCTCTCTGATAATGTAGTCACAATACCGACACCCAAATTACATGAATAACTCACCAATATATACAAATCATCAACCTTGATAACAAGGTCGGCTAAACCTCAACCCTCAATTACAAAATTACATTACACGATACAAAGATCGACCACTGGACCAATATAATGGTTTACATAGCATAACATGGTCCTAAAGAAAATTCACAAATGATCAACTCCATCGGAAATCACGCCAAGATCAACCGCAACACGCTACACCACCAGAAATACAACATAACACAAAAATCTATACCGGTTGATGAAAACCACCAAAAAATTGTACAACAATCAATGTAGAACACCAAAACAAATAGGACAAAAGTAGAAAATACCAGTAGGCACGTTGGAATCATCCAGAACAGTTGCACCAACACCATTTTTTAAATCTTCATCGGTCAATTTCTAGAAGCTCAAGAACACAACCAATCAGCAACTGTCACGAAGAAAGATAACTTGCGGAGCACCAAATCATGAACCATGTAAATTAAATATACACAAGACCATCCAAAAAAATATCCCAAAGTCTCAACACAAGATTTGATCACACCGGAATATACTAGAGGAAATATCAACCTTTACAAAACAGTGATCAACAAAACCAAACTGCAAAAACCGAATCAGAAAATCTTCCAATCATAGTGAAATAAATCAGAGGAATATGTTGACATAAATGACAACAACATATCCTAGCAACAACAATGACCAACCATATCCAACAATCCTCAAGTTAGTATTTGATCCAAGAAAAACAATATTGTATAACCAGCTTAAAAGTCTTAAACCTACCAAATCATGATTAAGATAATCTCTATTTTCAAAATCTAAAATCCTATATTCTAAGAATAACTATTTTATGTAAAATAACAGTAAAAATTATTAAAACAAATTAATGAACATATGTAATTTAAATGACTAGTTTAAAAAGTATCAAAAATATTAATCTATTTTTTGCCTACTCTTAATCCCAAGTGGTAGAGTCTCATTCCTACTCAACCGATACTACATTCTAGACTAGATCACATGCATGATTCTTTCCCTTAGATAAAAGAACACTTACAATCCTATCTTGTAAATTTAGATTATTTTATTTGCCTTCCCAAACCATCCCTTTTATCTAATTTGAGCATTACCCATTGAATTGCATACCATATGATTGAAATTTAGTGCCTAAAGTTGTATATTTAATTACAAGCCCTAGGTCCTTAATTATCTTTAGAAAATCAAAAGGATTCCCTCAAAAGAATCATCAAATAAAGATGTTAGACTTATATCATCAGTACAAAAAAGAAGAAGGTATTTGTCATATCCTATCTTTTAATCAGTGAAATTGTACGATAAAAAAGAGGGGCTTAATTTACATCTAGTCAAAGAGTTCCTAATGATGAATTGGAAACTCCTCAAGTTTATTCTTTAGCAAATTAAGTCCCTTAAGTAAATGTCTTTTTATATGTGTGGATTGTTATAATAAAGGTCAAATTTGTGGCTAGTCGGACATAATTACATCACTTAGAACTAAATCATGTGCATATTGGACTATCTAAACACACAATAGAGTTTAGAGATGATTTTGTGATAGTCCCTACAACATAGATTGAATAAAAAAAGATTATAGTTAAACATCTATTGATGAAACCTTATCACTACTAAACAAAGCTGAGCACTTCTAACTTTCTTGATTTCTTTACCAATTATTAGAATCAATGAATGTTCTCCTAATCCTACACAACATTATTTGAATTACATTTTTTTAAAGAAATTTAGAATGCCCTAAGGTGTGTTTTTATCCCCGCATTTTTTGTGTGTCTCAATCTTTAACCTTGTTTCTCATTATTTGAGTTTTGGGCTGATTTTTATATCTTTGTGTCTTAGGCCCATAAGTTAAATTGATGTGTATTTTATTGACATTTCTTTCTTTTGATCAGTAATAAAATAGGGTTGTATACCAAAACATCTAATAGGATTTTATATTCTAATTAGGAAAAGTCATAGACTTAACCCTCAAATGGTAATGGATCATCTTAAGACTCATTAATTGTGGAATTTATTTGAATTCATATATTTTCTTAAATCAAAAAGAGTTATTTGGCCAAAAGAATTACCTTGCAAGTTTGTTAAAAATCATAAGAAAATGAATGTTTCCAACAAATTATATATGCTTAAAGAGGATGTTTAAACTAGATGATGGATAGTTGGAATAATTTTTTCATGAAAAAATCTACATATTTTATCCCAAAATAGATGATGGATCTACTCCTATATCACAACTAGTGATGAGCCCATTTCAATGACTTTTATTTGGTCTAATAGACTTTATCCTTTGATTACTACAAACTTTTAGTTTAAAAACTTGATACTTTCCAATTGATAAGACTATTTTATAAGTATTTAAGTGTGTTTACTTATGGATGATAGATAATATACAAATGTATATTTATATGTGAAAATCTATTGAAATTATATGGTTATTGGTGTGAATAATGTTTCTATGTATTAACATGTCATTGTAGAAAAAACATTCAAAATTCTTCGTGGGTTTCTTGTACCTGTTTGATAGCAGAGCCAATGGTTATTCCTGCAGTGAAAGGGAACAAAGTGTAGAGTGGACATTCAAATCATGATGTGTGTCCAATGACAACACGAGAAGTCCTATTTATGGAAGAATTCTTCAGTATATGGGATACTTTCACCATAAAATTGTCATTAAGTTTTTTGTTGAATTTTCATTATGGATATTTAAGTTCCTTGTTATGACTGGTTCAACTGTTTCATTAACAACATGAATTCTTTTATGCTTTCCAAGATCTAATAATTCTCTTTCTACATACTTGAAATGAGCAACAACTCAAGTTCAATTAGTTAGATTAAGTTAGTCTATAAATGTTTCACGGAAGAAGAACCACAAATGGTGAATACTTTTATACAAGTTTTTTGTTATTACAAACTATCATTTTATGTGTATGATTAGTTTCATGAATGAATGAATACATGAGAAGTTTATGATTGTAGCAACTAAATTCTACAAGTTAATTTGAGAGTGCATCTACCCAAGTTAGGGTCCTCTTGAGGAAAAGTGTCACTTTGGAGTTTGATTAGTATTTATGTAAGTTGGTTTAATAACTAGTTTACTCAACAATATTTATGATTTAGTTGAATAATTTGATTCATAGTTTCATAGTTCTATATTCTTCAATTCTTGTAGCAATAAGTTGAGTGTCTCATGAGAAAAAGTTTAGCATAAATTTGTTTATCTATCATTTTGATTACTACTTGTTGTTACTATAGTTAATCCCTTTTCTATGAATGCAATTTATAATGTAGTTAAACTGTATGTTCATTTGTGTAAGATACGGTTCAATTGATTTATGAGATTCCAACAACTTAGATGTTATAATGCACATATAGTGTAAACCCATCTCAAGTTTAGGAACTTGGATTGTCAATTTAATGTACTATATACTCTATTAAAGGTTGCTAAACGTAGGATAAATTCATCTATGTTTTGTAGAATTGACCCAATCAAATTGAATTATTAATTAGATATAGGGAACCCTACAACTAGATCATGCTCCAACTATTCCTTCACAACCTCTTTTTCAATCTCACCCTACCATTCCTCCCTCCATTAGTCTATTTCAACTCATTACCACTCAAATCCTCATGCATTCTCCCATAATTACCTAATTTATGCTTAATGGCATTATGAAGCAACTTGATAAAGTTTAAAATAGATCAAATACAATTACCTTTAGGTTCAACAAAGGATTCTACTTTTTGATTAACTCGTGACCCTCTTGCTTATCATATTTTGGAATATTTAGTCCTCCTGGTTTTTATGGCAACAAGTTTTTAAATATAGAGTAGTAAAGGCAATTCAATGGCTCACATAAAAACTTTCAATGCAACATTTTGGACTTTATGTAATGATGATATATTACTTGCCTATTATTTTCATGTACACTAAAAGATTATGCTCTATATTGGTTTTGGTCACTACCACATGGTTCAATCCATTCATATGTCAAACTAACTAATTAATTTGTAAAAAAATTTATTTGTGCATTAGGTTAAGAGTCATAATTATAAATTTTGTATCATTTAGGCAATAAATTCGTGAATAAATTCATGATTTTGTTATAAGATTCCAAATATTTCTTGCAAATATATATTATCACATACTAGATGATGAGATTTGATCATTATTCATTAAAAATTACTCCCTATAGTTAAGGATAAATTGACCTTCATATTTGTTTCTTTATGGACAAGCTAAGATAATATTATTGGATGCGAATGTATTAAAGTATGACTCTTCTAATACTTTTCCATCTTCTCCATCTCACCCTCTATATTCCAATAAAAAAATATGTTAAAAAGGGTGATGATAATTACCATAAGAAAGATTCTAGGACCAAGGTGAACAATATTAATAATGGACAGTGGGACTCAAATTCTATTACTATAAAGCCTCAAATTCTAGATCCCCTTAATATTGTATCACTATAAATTCTTAGGAAAAATCTAATTGCTCTTCATCATATTTGACCAATATATGCTTCTACCCATGTGCTAAAATTTTTGATACAAAAAATATTTGTATATATCTTAGGGTCAACAAAAATGAAAATATACTTGACATTAAATAATAAAAGCCAAGTTTAATTGAACTTGTTTAATTCACACAGAATGGATCAATGATGGCTTAGCCTTTAGGGTTTGCATCTAGGGTTTCACTCATCCTTTCATAATGATTCATTCATTCATTGCAATTGTATCTTCAATACTGTAATCAATCTATTGTTTGTGCAATCAATACAAAATTCTTAGGTTGTTATAGTGCATATTATCTTTGCTTGGTCCCTTTTGTATGATATGTGTTTTTCTTGTAGATGATTCTTGGCTCTTGTAGTTATATAATCAACTTCTACAAAACCAGTCACATTTCTCTACTCTCCCTTTGAAGAAGATCGAGCTATTATATATTATGACATACTTTATATGATCACATGTGACATGATATATTGTTAATTATTTTGACAAGAGGATTCCATTCTATAAACTTTCATCTTTGGTAATTCTAATGAACATATTTGACACCACATATATTTGGGTAAAAGCTCAATTATGTATTACATTGTAGGATAACTTAGGGGTTTTAGAAAAAATATTTGCTAATTTTTTTCTCAAACATTTCTTAGCCAAAATGAGGATGAATGCCATAGCTCATCCATGGATTCCAAGGTCTTTGTTAAAACTCTTCAAATTCTAGTCATATATACAGACACATAAAATTAAAATTAGTATAAAATAATTTCATCTAAAATCGTTTCACCCGAAATTACATGAAACCAATTTTCCTATGTTTTTAAAAAAATTGCGCATGCATGTGTGTCATTAAAGTCAAATATAGGAATGAATGGAAATTCAAAAAATATATACTAAAATTTATTTTTAAATGTTAAGAATAATATCATGTGCACTAGAGAAGAGAATCATTATCAAAAGGGTAATTTATTTTTGTATAATATTGTAAGAAATTAAGATATAAAGTGGGGCTCATTGAGACTTTTATGGTTTTTAATATACTCAACTTTAAATAGCTATAAATTTGGTTTACCACAATTAATTTTTTTCATGCATTAAATTATTAAAAAAGTGAGGAAAACCAATTTATTATGCTAAAGTGGAGTTTCATAAGCCTCTTTTTTGAATTTTTTGTAATTAAATTATACTCTTAATTTTATTAAAAACTTTGTATATATAAAAAATTACAAACATAAATTATACTATAAAATTCTACAATTCTCAAGTTTATACTATTTTTAAATTCAAAACATATATGTCACTTCTAGGTGCTTCAAATGAAAAAGTTGGACTTGTGTTGGTCATTTCCTCTATTAATAGGTGATAGTTCTAAACTTCATCTATGTCACTCCTACAAGTCTACATAATACATGTATTTTTGGCCTTGGTGGGGTTGGGGATTAGTTTATTGGTTGTATTGTTGATTTTACTTTGAATGAATAAATTTTTACCCCTTTGATTAAAAAAAAAATGTAAGCTGTAAATACATGGGCTAATTTATATATTAAAGTTGTAGATAATGAATATTAAAAAATTAGAACGTTAAATACTAATTTAGAAAGTAAATGTGAAGAAGGTTATTGACACTTAGCTCTAGATTCAAAGAAGAATAAGTTCTAGAATGACAGTAAAATATGGATCTCTTAGGCCTATGAATGATATCTCTCTCTACTAGTACTCTACCTTGATTTGAGGATAAATTATGTGCTTAAAGGAGGGTAAAGTTTTAGGTTTAGGAACAATACACATTGTTGATTATTTTTTTACCAATTTTTTTAAATTTCTGCTCTACTATCCAGGCTTGAAGTATTCATGTATACCTTTATGGGTTATCAAATCACTAGGGGACAAGTCTAGGTCACTCCCAAAAAATATTAGCTTTATAGTTTTGCTAATGATAAAAAATATCAAGCTTAAGATATGTAAATACTTATAGGATGATTGTGCAAATCTAGATTTATTTTAGTTTCTCTAATATAAAAGATCCTAGGATTCTCCTTAACAATGAATAATATTTGTTTGATGTTTGTTTTTGATAATTAAATATAATCAAATGTTTTAAAATACAAGGACTTAATAGAACAATATGCAAGTGTGTGTTAATTAACTTTGGGGAAGAAAAGGGTGGATCAAATTCAACCAACTTTTGTATACAAATTTTGGACAATCAAAGGTTAAATCTACAAGTGTGGGATAAATCCCACACCTAAAAGATTGACCTATGATAGAAGGCTACAATTAAAGGTGGGTAGTGAATGTATGGGGATGGGTACATTAATTACATAATTGATGAAGGGTGTGTTGAAATATGTGTAGATGTAGATATGATGTAGATAGTGATGCAGTCACCGGTTAGGAGGGACCTCAAAGAGATCAATCTGGACCGGGCAACAAGAGTAAACACAACATAAACAAGAGGATATGATGGAGGTAATATAGAGCTGAATGTATTAGATCATGAAAATTGATTACAGATAACCAATAACTTCTGGGATAAAAGATTCGACTCATTGGCCTATTACATATATGCTTAATTACAGTATTGGTCAGCTCGGGACCTCTAATTATTAAGATATGTCTTCTATGTTCTCTCTCACTAAATTATGATGCTTAATTACATTTATTTATATGGTCTAGAGGGATTTGGATCATCCCAAGAGGGATCAAATGTCGAAGAACAAGATCAAACGTGTAAAACACCAGGTCGGCCTCCGCTAAAGAGAATCCTCCAAAAAATCCAAAGGAAGAAGTGCGGATCAAAGGGAAGGTCGGCCACATGCCAAAGAACATTGGGACCAACGAACTAAGGCTCTGCAAGCTACGAAAGGGATATGCAAGATTCACCAATAGCAAATAGGTCCAAGCGGTTCCGAAGTTCTAAGCCAGAAAAAAGTTCTCAGAATTTGGAATTGATAACTTGCCAAAAACTGGTCCAAATGTTCTGCGGTTTAGGAATAAGGAAGATGATTATGTTCACAACAAAAATCTAGCTCCACAAGATCCAGTGAGCAAAACAGAAAGCAAACTGAAAAGAAATATTTTTGGTTGATGCAAGATTGCCAAGAACTGAGGATGCTCCTGCATTAGACATCCGGGGTTGCTGAAAAAGTGAGTCCCTCATTTTACTGGGGTCAAAGGAAAACCAAGGCGGTCTACCTCTGCCTAAGAAATCCAAGATGAATTTTCAACTGGTCTATCCTTCCATTTCACAAGATACTCCTTGTACTGGTTTCTCCTAGTGCTACATCCAATCTGACTATCCAAAATATCTTCAATCTAATCTGGTTCCTTCTAGGGCAACTGTTTCTCCAAGTCTGCAACACCGTCTTCACTGAATTCTAATTCATGATACTGATGTAGATCTGCAATGTTGAATATAGGTGAAATGTTCAAACTATCTATTAGCTCCACTTCATATACATTTTCGGAACTGAATTTCCTCAAGATCCTGCAAGGTCCAAACTTCCTCATCTACATCTTGTTATAGGTTCTAAATGGAAATATTTCTTTTCTCAGATGCACCATCACTTCATCACCAACTTTAAATTCCTTATGTCTTCTCTTCTCATCTGCTTTCTCCTTATACTTGTTGTTCATATCCTCCAAATGCTGCTTAACCTGAGTATGCAAGGCCTTCATGTGATATGTAAATTATTCTGCCTCTACGCTTCGCTTATCTTCATTACTGATATCCCTCAATTCTGATATACCTCTAGGGTGTGCTCTGGTAAGAATCTCAAAAGGTGTTCTTCTGGTGCTCTTGTTTACTGAATTATTATAGGCAAACTCTGCTTGTGAAAGAATCAAATCCCAACTTTCGGTTTTCTCTCCAACTAAGCATCTCAACAAATTTCCCCCACTCTGGTTTACTACCTCTGCTTGTCCATCAGTCTGTGGGTGAAAACTAGAGCTGAATTTCAAATCTGTCTTCATTTTCTTCCAAAGTGTTCTCCAAAAATAACCAACAAACTTAGTGTCTCTGTCTGAAACTATTCTCTTAGGTAATCCATGTAATCTCACTATTTCCTTGAAAAATAAGTCAGCTACATGCACTACATCTGATGTTTTCTTACAAGGTATGAAATGAGCCATCTTCGAGAATCTATCCACCACCACAAATATAGAATCATTTCCTCTCTGTGTCTTAGGTAATCCAAGTATGAAATCCATGCTTATATCATCCCAAGGTCTCTCCAGTACTGTCAAAGGCTTATACAATCCCATATTTTGACTATTACCTTTTGCAACTTGACAAACTCTATAGTTCTGCACAAATTTCATAACATTCTTATGAATCTGAGGTCAAAATTAATTTTCATTCTCCAATGCTACTGTTTTGTCAATACCAAAGTGTTTGGCAAATCCTCCACTATATTTCTCCTTTATTAGATTCTCCCTCATAGAACTCTTAGGTATACACAAGTTAACTCCTCTGAATAACATCCCATCCTGAATGAAATAATCCAACCATTTTCTTCTATCTACCATAACCGGTTCTCTACATGCTCTCTAGGGTTTTACAAAATCTGGGTCATCATCATACAAGGTCTTCAACTCCTCAAATCCTAATACCATCACTCTCATCTTTGTCAGAAAATTCCTCCTTTTACTTAATGCATCAACAACTTTGTTTGACTTCCCACTCCTATGCTTCAACACAAAGGTGTAACTCTGCAAAAGTTCTACCCATCTCACATGTCTCTGATTCAAATTACTCTGAATTCTCAAATACTGCAAGGCTTGATGGTCAGTATACAACACAATTCCTTAGGCAACAAGTAATGTCTCCAGTTCTTCAGGGCTTGAACTATGACATAAAATTCCTGATCATACACCGAATATATCCTCCTAGCATCATTCAACTTCTCACTAAAATAAGCTACTACTCTCCCTTCCTGACTCAGTACTGCTCCAATTGCATTCCCACTTGCATAAGAATATACTTGAAACACTTTGTTAAAATCCAGTAAAGATAACACAGGCTTCTCAGTGACCTTTTGCTTCAACAATTCAAAACTCTTGTTTGCTCCAGTGGTCCACTTGAATTCTTTCCTATCTCCTCTCATTGTCTCAGTCATAGGGCTACAAACTGAATGAAAATTTCGTGATAAACTTCTGGTAGAAACTAGCCAATCCATGAAATGATCTTACCTCTCCAATTCTTTTCGATGTAGGCCATTCAACAATTGCTCTTACCTTCGCAGGGTCCATCTTCAATCCATCTGCAGATATTACAAATCCCAAATAGATTAATTCTTCCTTCATGAAACTACACTTCTTTAGATTTATCATCAACTTCTCTCCTATCAACTTTTGCAAAATTTGTCTTAAATGCAACAAATGCTCCTCTTTTGTCTTACTGAAAAATCAGAATGTCATCCAAATATATAATAACAAATTACCCAATAATTTCTTCAATACCTCATTCATCAATCTCATGAAAGTACTTGGTGCATTAGTCAATCCAAAAGGCATCACCAACCACTCATACAATCCTTCATTTGTCTTGAATACTGTCTTCCAATCATCTCCTTCTCTGATTCTGATATGATGATATCCACTCTTTAGGTCTATCTTTGTGTAGTATTTGTCTCCACTCAAGCAAAACATTATGTCATCCATCCTAGGTAATAGAAACTAGTACTTCACTTTGATCTTGTTTATTGTTCTAGAATTAGTACACATCCTCCATTCTCCATTCTTCTTAGGTGCTAATACCGCTGGTACTGCACATGGGCTCAAAATTTCTCTGATCAAACCTTTCTTCAACAATTCCCGCACTTGTCTATTCAACTCTTCATTCTCTGTCAGTGTCAACCGGTGTGCATCTTTGTTAGGCAAACTAGCTCCGGGAATCATGTTTATGCAATGACTGATACTCCTCGTAAGTGGTAATCCATTAGGCACATTATCTGAAATCATGTCTTCATACTCTGTCAGCAACTCCTTTATCTCCTCCAGTTCTTCTTCTCCATGTTCTAGGTTCTCAGTCTTCTTAGGAACTAAGCCAAAACACACATTTTCATGTCTCATTCCATCTAGGAATTTCCTTCCATCCACCAAACAGATTCTAGCATTCGTACAAACTTCACTCTTCAAAGGCTCCTCCAAGGTTAACAAGGTTTGTTTCATCCCATTCGCTACAATAGTGTATATGTTCTTTCTCTCATCATATATTGCCTGTCTATCAAACTGCCAAGGTCTACCCAACAAAAGGTGACAAATATCCATAGGCATAATATCACACAAAACTTCATCATGATAATTTCCAATTTTCAATTTCACCGAGCATTTCTCACTCACTAACAACTTATGATCATCTTGAATCCATGCTATTTGATATGGATTAGGGTCTTTCAATCCTTCTAACTTTAATTTATTCACCATCTCTTCTGAAACAAGATTATCCAAACTACCGCTATCAATAACTACTTTACAACACTTCCCAGATACCTTACATATGGTCTTGAACAAATTTTGCCTTGGCAAGGGTTCTTCATCTTCTCTGGTATGACACAAAGCTCTCCTCATCTCAACAGTTCTCCATCTTCTGGTTTGTTAGCTGATTCAGTGGGGCTTTCTTCTACCAATGTTGTTCTCCTAGTGTTCTCTGTCTTCTTACATTTGAAAGCATGATGTCCTTCTCCTCCACACTTAAAGCAAGTACCTCTAAACACTCTCTTATCTTGTCTTCTATCATCTTTTCTAAAATTTTCATTCCGGTAACTATTAGGTTCTCTCCTCCGGTAGAAATTTCTATCATCTTTCTGGTATGAACTACCATCTTTGCTTACTTCCTTGTCCTTGTTCTGATCTGTATAGGTTCCTCTTCTTCTAAAATATCCTCTACCTCCTTGAAATCTTCCTCCGGAAAACCTTCCACCTCTACCTCTTTGTCTCTTCTCATGTCTTTTGTTCAACTTCTCTTCTACTTTCAAGGCATATTGGTAAGCTTCTTCAACACTCTGCAACTTGACCAAACTGAGTTCATCTTGTATAGACATCCACAATTCATTCAAATATCTCACAACTTGTTCATCCTCATCATCGACATGTCTGGATCTGATATTCAACTTGTAGAATGCTTTGGTATACTCCTTCACACTAGACTATTTTTGCTTCAAGTTTTGTAACTTGCGGAACAAATTTACTTGGTAATCAGTTGACATAAACTTTGATTTTAACTTGGTAACCATCCGCCCCCATGATTTGATCTTTTCTTTTCCTCTTCTTTGTTGATCAACTTGCAAATGTTCCCACCAAAGAGATTCATGACCTTTCAACCGGGTACAGGCATATTTTACCTTTCTTTCTTCTGTGGTGTTCTCAAAATTCTCCATTTTTGTAATTTAATCCATTAATTCATCTGAATCCAACTTTCCATCATACTTCAGTGGGGTAAAATGAGGTTTGGTATTTGCCCTACTCAAAACCCTCATGAATCTCTCTTCATCCAAATCGTTCGCTGGTGGGTTTGCTACTTGTTTCGTCGGTACGTCTTCTTCTTCATCTTCACTCACATTTTCAATATGTTGACCTCTTCTCTGGGCTATCTCAACAACTTCTAGATGGGTTGCAATTCCTCTCAATATTTCCATTACAATAGGGTTTGCATTCCCATGCGCTCCACCATTCCTATTTCCCCTTTGCACCATTTTCACGCCAGTCCTCTGTAGCTGCAGGTCGGATTCACAATCTGCCACCCCACAACAAAAATTAGAGGACAACGCAATCTCCAGAATGAAATCTTGCTCTGATACCACTTGGCACAGTCATCGATTAGGAAGGACCTCAAAGAGATCAATCTGGATCGGGCAACAAGAATAAACACAATGGAAACAAGAGGATATGATGGAGGCAATGCAGAACTGAATGTATTAGATCATGAAAATTGATTACAAATAACCGGTTGCTTCTGGGATACAAGATTCAACTCACTGGCCTACTACATACATGCTTAATTACATAATTGGTCAGCTCCAAACCTCTATTTCTTAAGATATGTCTTCTATGTTCTCTCTTACTAAATTATGATGCTTAATTACATTGATTTATATTGTCTAGAGGGATCTGGATCGGCCCAAGAGGGATCAAATTCCGAAGAACAAGATCAAATGTGTAAAACACCAAGTCGGCCTCCACCAAAGAGAATCCTCTGTAAAAGCCAAAGGAATAAGTGTGGATCAAAGGGAAGGTTGGCCACATGCCAAGGAACATTGGGACCAATGAACTGAGGCCTCGTAAGCTACGGAAGGGATCGACGAGATTCACCAATAGAAAATAGGTCCAAGCAGTTTCAGAGTTCTAAGCCAAAAAACTATCTCGAAATCCGAAATCAATAACTTGTCGAAAAATGATCCAAATGTTCCGCGGTTTAGGAATAAGGAAGATGATCATGTTCACAAGAAAAATCCAGCTCTGCAAGATCTGGTGAGAAAATGCAAGAAAATGCATTGAGAAATGCTAAAACTGCAAAATAGAAAGCAAACTGAAAAGAAATATTTTTGGTTGATGCAAGATTGCGGAGAACTGGGGATGCTCCTGCATTAGATAGTGAATATGGGAATGTGTGTAAATGGGTGAATAACAACATGGGGGAACACGATTGACTTTACATAAGTGTGTCATTCATCATGTGTAATTGCATTAAGCTATCCTCTCAAAATGGGCACACAACTAAATGGAAATTAGTATGTTGTGTAACTTTCACTATTATATTTTGGCCCAACTTTGAGGTCCATGAGAATCCTAGATTTTTTATGTCTCAAAGTGTATACCACTCAAAAACATGCATAACAACTAAATATTTATGCATAAGAGGATATCCAAGTCTATACCTCACTAAATGTCATCATGGAAGTCCATCCTTGGTACACATGCTCCATAGAAACTTACATAATAGAGGACATATGTGCGATGTGTAGTTTCTATCACACAAGTAAAAAATAAGACAACTACAAGCTATGATTTTGTCATCATTAATCATGAGAGAGAGAGAGAGAGAGAGAGAGAGAGAGAGAGAGAGAGAGAGAGAGAGAGAGAGAAGAAAATTTCTACCTATGAAGAAAGTGGTAATACTTTATTTGGATTGATATTCATAAAACAAATACGATGCATTGAGTGCTAATATGTCAGATGGTAACAAATGTTTCTTCATGGTAATGAATCTCTATATAGGTAGTTGTAACTATCTACTATCTCAATATAGTGTTAGCAAATTAATATTTCCCCTTCAATTGGTTGCATCCATTGCATGCAAGGAATGGGAGGAGAGGGAAAACACCATGTAATAAGCAAGTGAGAATTGTGAAATGATAAACATTGTAAGAACATGTGATGGAGATGGTTCCAAGGAATAAGGTTACCCTAATATGTATATAGAATGATGATGTGATCTTTAATGACCAAAAACACCTATGTAAACACATAAGACACTAAGAAGGCATATGCTTGCAATGTAGTTGCGTGATCACACAATGGTTGAGGTAAGGTAGTGGGCCCCTAATAGTGATAAAAATATTGATACATGACATAACATATTCTTAGTGGCATTAGAAAGGTTATGGTGCCCCAACATATAACTCTTAGAAAATGGTTAGGTCATGCAAGCAAATAAAGTAACAATGAAGGCAATGCATGATATCCCCAATATAGTAAGTTGGCTATTATCACATAGTTAGTTCATGCAAGCACAATAATGTCAAATGTGATAATAGGATAGCATGTCAAAATGATTGCCCCCATGTGGGAAAGATAATTTGATAATATACGAATAGTGTAATGATTATGAATCAAAACAATGGATAACCACCAAAATAAGAAGGTAAGATGGCCCGTGGCTCCATAAACATCATGTGAAAATTGATAATTAGTGATCATGTCAATAAATAAATGTGTAAGTGTAAATGAAAAATATGCAATTACTAAGGCACATGAAAAATTGATTACCCCTAGATGGGAATGATAGTACATTGAAGCTAATTAGGTAAAATGGGAAAGCGAAAAATAATGCTCAACGAATAGCCCCTCACATGCATCTAGTGGTAACAATAATATCATTTCAGTTGCTCATATTAAATATGTATTTTACAATTTTTTATAGGAGTGGAAACTTGCCAAATGCACCAATGCCAAATTGAAATTTGGAAAATTAGCGATTATATCTGTAGGTGTAGGATCAATCATTTGCCTACAAGATTGATTTGAGACAAAAGGTTGCTAAAGTCAGGGTGGATATTAAACATATGGGGATGGTCGCAACAACAATAATACTAAATGACAAATGAGTGAAAATATGCATATACACAAATAAGATGTAGACAGGGGATGTACAATAGGGGTGGATGATTAAGTAACAACATGTGACAACAACCTTGACTTTGTGCAAGTGTGAATCATTGATCAACATGTAAATTATATTAAACCATTCTCTCAAAATAGACAAAACAAACTAACTCGAAATTGACACATATTAAAAATAAATAAAAATTAATTATGTAATAGTTAAATATGTATAGCCATGTAATAGCACATGATGTGGGGAAGATAGTAAAATACCATCTGATTTTTGACTACCTGCCAACATTGACCGTTTCTTAGAATATTTAATAAAAATGATTAAATTCGTGTGAAGAATATACTTTAGACCTATTCCAAGCTAAGTTTCCACCGTCTAAGGACTTATTAAAACGTACACGCTTGTCCAATTCAAAAAGAAAATAGTACGGAGATTTTTTTATTGAGACTTTTAATATCTTTTAATGGATGAGTTTTTGCCACAATTCGTACGGCCATTTTATTGCACCTCTCCAATAATATAGTTTTGAATATTAATGTTTTGCAGAATTATCGTTGAATTTAAGTTAGTCAATACTATATGATTTCGATTTGTTTTAAAAAAATTTAGGTAAAGTACAGAGTCAATATTCAAAGTGTGGTTGGTATCATTTTATGGCTTAAAGTCAAATGTGAAGTATGTGGCCCCAAAAGGGCAAAAAGTCATATATGGAACATTATGGGGCCCTCAAAATGAAACAGCTATAATATTATCATATAAATATTAGTATTAAAATTGATAAGTTATAAGGACATTTTCAAAATAGGTGGGAGTTAATGATCATTCCATTTGCCATTTGTAAATCTTTCTATTATAACTAGAGTTTGTAGAACATTTTGTAGGGTCTAGAACATAGATAATTAGAGTTGAGGGAAATTTCCGTGATTAGGAGGTTTCCATCTATGTTCTTGAGAGGATGTAGAGGAGTGATGTGGTGGTGGAGACCACCCTCCCTAGAGGTTAGTATGCAAGGGGGTGGGGTTTTCAATTAGAGCATTATGTGGGTGGTAATAATGAGGATAGGGTGATGGCCCTTCAATAATCTTCATAGTGGTACTATGTGGAATTAGAGCGGTTACATCTCTTAGATTGTTGATGGGATTTGGTATAGGTCAATGAGGATGGCAACTTGGTTGTGCAAATACTGTTTTCCTAGTGGTTAATCAAAGTTTAGGGATGTTGAAGTTTTAGCACGACTTTAGTAGGTTGATTTTTTAACGTGAGCACATTAGAGATAAGTAGGGGACTTCGAGTGAGTAGAAAAACTAATATCAATAAGAGAGTCAACAAACATAGTAGAATTCCTATTTTCCAAATACAAAAAAGAATCTCCAATCTAAAAGCATACCATAATTAAGAGAATACAACTAGATAATTTATCCCATCTCCTAGAATGCCTTACACCAAGAGAATAATTTTCACCTTACAGGTAAAAAACATTTTATTACCCAATGTCAACCATCATGGGCATAAGCACAATACTAGAAAAGATGGAGAAGAATTTTTCGTTTCCTACAAAAAGGATATCTTATGTTAGAAACAACAAAGTGAAATAAAAGGGGCCCAATTGGCAAGCTTTGGTACAACATACACCAAACAAATTGAGCAATTTTAGGCTCCATAATAGTTCATCATAGATTGTACGAAATATTTTGTCCTAGATGAGTTGGGCAACCAAAGATATCATTTGTAATTTGATTTTTGAATCATGGGTAGATAATATGAGAGCCATTTATAACTTTTCCTAGGGGTATAATTAGTAAAAGGAGTATCGATGTGCCATTTCCAATCCTTTCACTAAGGCCCTAATGATCTCACTAAGATTTTGTGTATATGTTGAGAAGGGACAAAATCAATTGTAACCCAGTATGTTGGGAAGTTGACTTAGCATAACTTTAATTTTTCTTTGGCTTGAGGTCATGAAAGCCATGTAGAATTGACACTGGAATAAAGATCATAGAATTGTAAAATTAACCTTTTGAGGAATTTGAGGGAATAAATCTAGGGAATAGTTGTGAACTTGTCTTTTCATGAAAAATAATGATGGGATAACATCGAATGGAGTCTTGGGTGACGGCTAAGCCATTGCAAAATCCATCCTTGTTTTAGAAAAACCAAGGCTTAAGAGACTCCTAGGTAGTCCAAATAATTTTAGCGACAAAAGTGTCATTAATTATGATGGGAATTCAAGTAATAGTTGGAAAATAAAACCCAAGACCTATATTGGTAGAGTACATATTGCTAAGAAATCATACAAGTTGATTAAACCATAAATATGCATGTAATATTACTAAATAATCATATGCAAAGATCAAAGACATACCATAAGATATCACAACATATATTCTACAAAACCCTCAAGGAATCCTCCATGTGTGTAATCATTCATCCACAAATCCCATGCTATGCTTCACATTTGCACTATAAAAAAAACTCAATAAAATGACAACCAAACCACAACCACTAAATTTTTGTTTTCTTTTATAGAATCAAGCTCACATATGCACTCTTCAAAAAAATCTCAATACAATGACAACCAAGTGGTAAGGTAAAACCATGTACCTCAACACTATGACTACAAAACCATTGATACCACATTTACTTTTTGGTACTTATTTTCCCAAATATTAAATATTTTCCCATGTGCAATTAACACATAATATGTCCAACCCAATATTACATAAAAATTTACAAGTGGATCTAAATAAATACTAGTGGCTAAATACATCCTAATACTACACCACAAATAAATATTTTTTATATAATTAAAATAATTAATTGTATGCAAGGTGTACAACACCTATTTTAATTTATAGGCGTCATTGCCATCACATGCTTTGACAATCTATTTCGCACAAATAAATCCCTAGACAAGTGCCAAATATCCCAAGCAACCTTATGTAATCCTTTATTGTAGTCTAAATTGGCCCAAATGAATTCCCATAAAATTGTGTCAAGCTTGTAGTATGATGCCTTGGAAGACACCCATCAACAAGAGTAGTAAAAATGAGTTGCAATCAGAGCTTTCAAAACACACTTGGATCTTACAAGCTGATGAGAGGCTTGGTGATTGAGCAAGCAATTTTTTTTTCAACTCTATTAATAACATATTGTTGTAGACTAGAAACTATAATGGCAAAGGGAATTCCCATAAATTTTTTAAAAATTGCATAAGCAATGGAATTCCATTCAAACATGTGAAGCTAGTATAGGGGTTGGGAAATATCTTGCCTATAACAGTGAATCATATTCTATTAGATACTAAATCTAGATGCAAGGAAAAATATATCAAGATACTTAATTTCCTTGCAAACATTATCTTCCTCCTCAATCAACATTAAGAAGGAATCATCTGCAAAGTGTCTATTGACCAATAATTGGGAGGTAGTACCAAGTAGAGAAATACCTTTGAACCTACCATGTAATATAGCATTGACAAGGAGATATACAAAATGACCAAGAAAAACACAAAGAGAGAAGGCAGAATATGATATCCCTA
This sequence comes from Cryptomeria japonica, assembly GCF_030272615.1. Taxonomy (NCBI): domain Eukaryota; kingdom Viridiplantae; phylum Streptophyta; class Pinopsida; order Cupressales; family Cupressaceae; genus Cryptomeria; species Cryptomeria japonica. Next base: position 71,571,314 of record NC_081410.1, read on the forward strand.
CTGGTTAATTGAAAAGGGCCAAATGATTCAAATTGGAAACTGTTAATAGTGAGACAAGAAGAACCATCCACAAAGATCATTTCAATAGTTTAATATCCTGGTGAGACTAAACCTTGAAGCTTAATCATGCCAAGAATGAAATGCCTTTCAATATGACAATGGGGATTTTCAAAATTAATCTTGATGAATAATGCTTGTTGATATGATCTATATGACCATTTCATACCTTCTTAGACATAAATAACATTTGTAATATGTTCTTTCTTTGAATAAATCCAGTCTACTTAAGATGAAAAATCAATGGGAGATGTCTATTGTACATGGCAAGATCTTTGAAAATGATTTTGTAGAAGATATTCAAAAGGGTGATGGAGCTCCAATTACAAATCAAATTTGGCTCACAACCTTTAGGTACAAACTTTATATTTTTTTAATTTAATTATATGCCCTAGAGAGTTAATATGAAATGATTTAAGATATGCTTGTAACAAATCATTACCAACATCACCCCAAAGGCTTTTATAGAATTCAAACAAAAACTATCATAACTAGGAGATTTGTCTTTAACCATTCTAAATTTTTCCAAGTGGAGTTCCTCTTGGGAAAGAAGTTTATTACTAGTTGTAGAGTCATAAATTGTAAGCGGTATAATTCACACCTCCTATTTGTGCCCCTACATTATCATATCCCATTTTCATTTCCCCTAGACCCGTTTTGGTCCCTTTACTCCAACCTTGATGTCATGTTGACACCATTTGGTGGGCCCCATCCTGAAACTATCCTCCCTTAATCTCTACTTTTCTGGTCCTGATTTCGAACGACCAGGGTGCTCCACACCTTGGTCCTAGACTAGCGCACCCCCTAGTGCCTTGGTCCCCCTTAAATAGGCCCCAATTTAGGATTGGGCAAGGTCTTTCTTTCCTTGATGGAATTTCGTCCTCATGGCTACACTTGATTGTAGGAGGTCGGCCTAATTGGCAATTTAAATAGGGAACCCTATATAAATACATCTTATCAATTCATTTTGACATCCACTATCTATCCATAATATTTGTATATCTCTTAAGCATTCATCATCAAACATTTTCAGAGGTTCAAGACAACATTTCATCCTTCAAGCATTATGGAGCAAAGTTACATCAACATTCATGCAAGCATGTGTTTTTAATTAGGTTTTTCATGTTCATGTGTTTGTCATGCCATTACATTCAACATTTGTGATTACATTTAAAGAGCATTGCATCATCAATCCTTCCATCAATAATTGTAGATCTAAGGTATATCTCCTAGCATTTACTTTAGTATTTACCTTATTCAATTTAAGGTTAATTCCTAAACTAGGGTTTGACCTAAGGCAAAACCCTATCCATAACACTTTCTTCTCTCTTTCTATGTGCAAGGAATCGACTCGGGAGCTATATTTAGAGTTTTCGACAAGGTTGATAACGACAAACAGGTTCATCTTTTGATGGAGCGCAAGCCAAAGGACTAGGGTGAATCTGTACTACCTGGTCTTGAAAAATCAGCCTGAACTTCTCAGAACAGGTTTTGAATCTCTTTTTTTTCCTAGATCTCAATTTGTGGCTCTATGGGATATATGTAGTAGTCTATCTCTCTTCAATTATCCCTTATTTTTCCCTAGTTTCATAATTGACATTCAATCTTCAACTAGACAGAGGGGGCAAACTAAATACCAGTGAATCTAATTAAAATTTTAGCTCTTTTCCTATTTGGATTGTGGCTAGATCTATTGGATTCACCCCTCTTTTAATGTAGTGGTCCCTAATGTAAAACTAGTGGTTTATTATCTTAATTGATGAAACCATAATTTTACACCATTACACTAGCAACAAAACTACTTTTTAGAGTGTCTAGAAGGAATGACATCTAGACAAGCCAAGAGAAAATCCCTTCTTTAAGGATGGGTATTTTTCTTGAAAAATTTGGGTTTAGTGTTGACTAAAGACATGGAGGACATCATGAATGGAATATAGGATCTACCCATCCTCTTTTGAGAACAAGCGTGCACTTAGTATTGAGAATTATTTTTAGTTTATAAGGATTGGAAATTTTCTGTAGACATACAAGTACCAACTATTAACTAGTGAATTTTGGATTTGATCTAGGCTCCCCTATTAGAGTAAGAATCAACCACATGCAAAAGGTTGGGTTTCTTAGTAACTTGAATTTGGAACGATATTTGAAAAAAAAAATTATGTAACCTTGAGAGCGGAGAACTCGTAGAGCTTTAAAGACATAACCACATTGGATTTACAATAGATTTTTGCTAGTTGCCAACCAAACATACTCAAGAAATAGGTAGTATGGGTGATGACACCAAACCTCCATTAAATCTAGTCACACTCATTTTTTTGATGTGGCACCAATTTCAAGTGTTTCCTATATGAGCCAAATTTGAATTGTTTTGGAGCAATGGCATGCTAAAAATAATTATTCTTAGCCTTAAAGTTTTGAGAGCCCCACTCAATCTTAAATTAAGTAGGTCATTAATTTTAAACGACACAATTCAAGAGAGAATCTACTGGAAATGAAAAAAAGTCATCAATTGAAAAGTAGGGTTATATAGACATCATGGTACAATCAAGTCTCTACATGATCCTTTCAAAATCATTGCATAAACTAGACCACTTTTACCAAATTTGAGATGTATTCTGGCAACCGATATTTTGGTTATAAAGGCCCAATCTATTATATATTTAGAAACATGCCACCCTCTCGACAACTATCTAACTCATTAAAAGATGACTTTTTTGTCACATTCCCCTCAACCCTATCAAATTCACCATAAAAAACCTATGTTAGTGGTGGAGGGTCACCTTTAAGCCTCTACTAGAGAAAAGCCCTTTTAGTTGCATTATTTAAGGAACAAATAAAAAAATTGATGATCAATATTTAAAATAACCCATAAAGCTTTGTTAGTTAGGTCAAAATCATGGGTAGCATAGTGAGGTTGCCACTTGGAATAAAAATAATGTTGTCATGCCACCAAAATCATGGGTAGCATAGTGAGCTTTGTTAGTTAGGTCAAAATCATGGGTAGCATAGTGAGGTTGCCACTTGGAAACTAACATTAACTAGCCATATGATATTATACATGATTGAAGATAAAAGGCCAACACCATTAATTAATTAAATATAAGGAATCCTTAGAGAATGAAATACTTATAAAAAATAACACACCATAAATTTATAATTTGGCTTTTTATAACCCCTTACATTCTATGAAATGTATTTCAAGAGGTAAGGGAGTTAAGAGATATTTCCTTGGATTCTAACTCTTGAAATGTAGAAAACATGTTCTTCTGAAAACTAATTTTTTTGGCGTGAGAGAATGCTCCAAATTGCATCTACCTTATTTTAGGAACATGTTGCCCTTAAACATCTTGAGGAAGGCTATGAGACCATTGAAATACCTCTAGTTTCAGAATATTATATTTCTCATGATTAGTAAAGAAATAACCCTCACATTAAGGGGAGTTCTAGAAAATTAAAGTGTAGGGGCCTTGTTGATATACTCACCACAAGACTGTGCAATAATTTATTGAATATAAATTAGTTTGTTTTATTTCTTAGTTTCTTGTAGTTGAGATGAGTAAAATACTTTGTTAATTTGTTGTTGGCTTGAGTGTGAGAGGACTTTTAATTATAGATTTAATGAGGACACTATTATTGGGACTAAGATTAAAGTAAGAATTATTTTGGGCCGCAATATAACCCTCTTCCAATTCTCGCTTCAAGTATAAATTTAAATGATACTTTAGGCTTGAAAGAAGCTAGAGAAAAATCTCCATTTTTATGGTTATGCATTCGAAGCAAGTGTTAGGCAGTTTGATATAAAATGCATGATACATAGGGTGCATCTCACCTATTCATATATAAATAGTTTCTTTTAAATCTTAAGTACAATTAATTTCTATGTAGACTCTATGTTTTGAGCTTGGCCAAATAAAACATTTTCTACTCAACCCATCCAACCCTCCTAAGAGAGGAAAAATGTGATTGAAGAAGGGCCAACACAACAATGGCAAACCAATAATTTTGAGCTAGATATGAACCTTATGTGTCTTCTATTCAAGCAATATGAATTCCCTTGTCTAAGAAGAGAAAACAAGTAGGAAGCTACAAATATAGCAAGGACCATCAATATCTACATGGTTAGCTTCCAAAAAGTATAAAAGAAAGAATCTATTGGTTAAATTTTCAGTGCAATCCATCTTAACCCCATTTGGAACCCATTAATCTTAATCTAAGTATGGAGTATACTTTTAGATGGTACATAAGTAAAAAAAACAATAAGCATAAAACACTCAATCCATTTACAAGCATTATTAAAAATATATTGAAGGCTTGAGATGGAGACATCATGGTAGTTCATTTTTGTGCATATATATTGTTGGATTGAAGGTTGAATTGGAGAAGGAAGGATTGTATGTAATCTGTGTTTCATAAAGATAATACAAACATATACCTCTCTTCTTTTTGGAGTTTTTTCTTGAAAGGGTTTCTCCATGTAAATCTTGTGTTATGAGATGTTCTTCTTGTTGCGAAAGAAATAGGTTCGATACCAAATATTGTGAAGATCAATCTCGATCCAATAAACCAATCAAATATTGATATACAAGGTTTGGACAACTACAACATGAAAATCTAAAACTTATATGGAAAACAGAAAATTAAGTCGCTTTCAAGTGGAAAACCATGATTAGATCCTCCTTTATCATACCAAAAATCAACCTACATATCATGCTTAATAAAATTATCTTTTATAAATAAAGAATATTATCAAGATAAGATAGGAGTAATGAAGCATAAATCAACATAAGAACACAAAATAACACAAGATTTACGTGGAAAAATCCTTGTGGGAAAAAACTCCACCAAGAAGAGAGGCCAAGTATGAACTATCAACAATAAATATGATTACAATGCACTCACTTCCATTATTCTCTTTGCCTCCAACATAGCAACACCTGTGTGCCTATGAAAACCTCCTTATGCCTCCCACCTATCCTTTTCCTACAAAGAAACTCTACATTCAACTATTCTTAGTAAATTCTATGTCCAAAAGGCTGAATTTATAGAATGGTAAACTCCAAAACCACCAATAAAGATGTCCAAAGAAGGATTTTCAGTCCAAATGAACATAACGTTTAGATTGTCTGCATAAATTCCAAGAGGACACTAATTTTGGCTCTCATACTTTCCCTCCTACTTAAACACCCAATATTGCAAGATAAAAACATTACATTAAATGCAATACATGACAAAATACCAAGAGACACTTATTACATCTTCGAAGCACCCACTTGGAAAAGACCAAAGGTCACTCATTTGTCAACTTCCTAAGTCATTAGTTATCTTATTCTAGGCTTCCACGTGTGAGGATAATAATATTAAATAATCGTGTTCACAACCCACCTTTACCATTGGTAGTAGAATCCATCATACTTTTTTTTATGGCAAAATGCATATATATGTATGTATGTATATATACACACACGTATATATATACATATGCATACATGTATATACTGTTAGAGTAATTGAGTCTTTACTTGATTAATTAAACAATATTTGTTTAATTCTTTAAGTTCCCAATTATCTTTTTACACTTAAGCTAACATTAGGTGCATATAATTAATTATTATGTGCAAGCCTAGGGTTTTCCCTTTTTCGGGTTTCTTGACCTATTAGAGGTTATTTTTTCTTTTCATTGTATTATCTTTCCATAATACTTTTTTGGTGAATTGGAACTCTCATATTTTGAGAATATTTTTCCTGTGTTTTGTGTGTTCTTTAGATTATTGCTTCATTGCTTCTCCTTATAACAGGTTATTCATCTTGCAAAAGATCTTCAAGCTACTGTGGGGTTGTATTTCTCAACTCCTATATGGTATCAGAGCCGGGTGTGAGTCAGGTACATACAAACCCTTCGGCATCTTCTGTCTATTCTGAAAGATCACATAATAAAAACAACCAACAAGCAGATGCAGGTGCAAAGTTTTCTTTGTTCTAATGGCAGATCCTTCAATTGAGTTGTTGACGTCACACAACTATCATACCTGGAAGCCCCGTATCATGAGGCTTCTCAGGGCATGAGGGTTGTGGGCTTCTTTGGATGAGGTTCAGCCAGTCCTGCAGCGTCCTTATGAGATTCTTATGCACCGGAACAAGCTGGATGAGGCCATGGGTTTGATCTCTTTGCATGTCTCCGACAGTCTTCTGTTTCACCTTGATAAGTTGCTTACTCCTCGGGATATGTGGTTGAAGTTTGATTCTCTCTTCAGGAGGGTCAATGAGATTCGGGCATTACAGATTGAGGCAGAGTTGACTTCTTTGTTACCTGATTCCTTTCCCACTATTGAGGATTTTTTGAACAAATTCAAGACTACTAGATCTGTTCTTCAGGGATGTAGAAAGAACAAGACTGATACAGAGTGCATTCATTTGATTCTTTCAAAGCTTCGAGGTCACTTTCAATTTTTTGCCTCTACTTTCTACTCCACCATGGATGGCTTGGGTACTCGTTTCAATATGCCTACCTTTGATGTCTTTTGTGAGCGATTGTCTCATGAGCAGTCTCATCTTTCTCAGCTAGATACGCTCTCAGGCTCCAAGAACAAAGCATTGGTTGCTCAGTCCTCTAAGGAGAAGGAGAAACAAAAGTAGAAACTGAAGCCAAAGAAGCCTTCTATAGGTAGTGAGAATTCCTCCAAGCCTGCTCCTAAGTCTGATTCAAAACCATTTCCTCCCAAACAAGGGAAATCTTCACAGTCTAGTGAGTCTTCCTCCAAGACTAAGAAGAAATCATTAGACACTTGTAGTTTGTGTGGCAAGGAAGGACATCCAGTTTCTAGGTGTTGGAAACGATTAGAGGCTTTAGAGGAAGCCATGCAATAGCATCACATTTCCTCACCTCAGGCGTCTTCTCCTTCCATAGGGAAAGGTCATTCTCTCACTGCTAGAGCTTCGACCTATGGGTCGACATGGATTCTAGATTCTGGTGCTTCTCACCATATGACACACACTCAGTAGTTGGTTACTTCTCTTGCCTCTTGTGGTATTTCACAAATTGCAGTGGGTGACTCAGTTCAGCTTTCCATCTTGGGTTCAGGTTCCGTCTCTTTGGATGGGGGTACTCTACAAGATATTCTGGTTGTCCCTGACATCTCGACGAACCTCCTATCCATTTATCAAATTTTCCACTCTGGCTCTGGTAAGACAATTGAGTTCTCACCACTTGATGTGGCTATTCGGGACCTCCATGACCCTGATTTGGTTGTGGCTACTGGTAGTGTGGATTCTGCATCTCATCTCTACAGATTTGATGAATTTGAGCCCTCTTCGGGTACAGGTTCATCTATCATAGCACATGTAGATTCAGTGAGTAAGCTTTGGCATGAGCGATTGGGCCATGTCAATTATAGATATCTTCAACAGATGAGTACACAGGCACTTGTTCTTGGGCTCCCACAGATTTCCTGCACTGATGGTGTTTGTCATGGTTGTGTGCTTGGCAAGCATCACAGAGATCCCTTTCCGAAGGGAAGAGCCTCTCATGCTTTGGCTCCCTTGGAGTTGATTCACAGTGACCTCATGTCATTTCCCACTCCTTCTTTTTCAGGGGCCAAGTATGTACTCACATTTATTGATGACTTCTCCAGACGCACATGGGTGTACTTTCTTAAGTACAAGTCTGATGTCTTTGATTCATTTCGAATCTTCAATACATATGAAGAGAAGCAGTCTGGCTGTTCTATTCATCGGATATGTACAGATAATGGGGGGGAGTATGTGAATCAGGCTTTCATAGATTTTTGCACTGAGCATGGTTTGCAGCATCAGTTTACTGTTCCCTACACCCCTCAGCCAGAATGGTGGCGCTGAACGCAAGAACAAAACTTTACGGGAGATGGGGAATTGTATGATTCAGTCCAGGTCCATGGATTCGTCTTTTTGGGCTGAGGCAATCAATTGTGCCAACTATATTCAGAATCGAATGACTCACAAGGCTATTCGACATATGACTCCTGAGGAAGCTTGGTCTCATGACAAGCCAGATGTTTCCTTTTTTTGAGTGTCTGGCAGTGAGGCATGGGCCTTTATTCCTGATGCTCAAAGGAAAACCATGGAGCGGAAGAGCCAACCACTCATTTTTGTTGGCTACTGTGAGGATGTTAAGGCATACAGGTTGTTTGATCCTGATTCCAGAGAGGTCCTATTTCGACGGGATGTTCAGTTTGATGAGCGTCTTCCCACAGTGGCTACCCCGACTCCAGTGTCTACTCCTCTGCCTACTCTGACCACTGCAACCCTTCAGGATCTTTTTGAGGATGATTCTGATGATGGTGCTGATGATCCACCATCCACACCTCCACCTGCTCCACCTCAGATGCCCAAGTGGGCTCACCTTACTGTTGAGGCGGCAGGTCCTATGGCTGGTGATCCTTCAGATACTTGTCGCACTCGTTCTCATACTGTGGGTTCTAGTCTTTTGAGTCATACTATTTCATATGATCCTCAAAAATTTTCAAAGGCAACAGGTCACCCTAAGTGGGATTGTGCTATGGAGGAGGAGTATTCTTCTTTGATGAGGAATCATACTTGGGATCTATGTCCTCTTCCTAAGGGCAGAAAGATGGTTAGGTGTTGCTGGTTGTTTCACACTAAATATGTTGCTGATGGTTCCATTGATAATTACAAAGCCTGTCTTGTTGCGAAGGGGTTTTCACAGGTTGAGGGTATTGATTACTCCGAGACATTTGCCCCTGTTGCCAAGATGAATTCCATTCGCTTTGTACTATCTCTTGTAGCTTCTCGGTGTTGGCCTGTTTTTCAGATGGATGTGAAGAGTGCCTTCTTGTACAGGGATCTACAAGAGGAGATCTACATAGAACAACTTCATGGATTTGTGTAGGATAGTTCTTTGGTTTGCAGACTTCGGCGTTCATTGTATGGTGTCAAATAGGCCCCTCGGGCTTGGTATGAGAAGATGGACTCTTTCTTGCTCTCCATTGGGTTCTCCCGCAGTCATTCTGATCACACCGTCTACATTCTGCTTCTTGAGGGTGACATCTTGATTCTTGTGCTATATGTTGATGATCTTCTCATCATGGGTAGCTCATCCTCTATGATTCAACATATTCAGCATGCCTTGATGGATCAGTTTGAGACGACAGATCTCGGTCTTTTACACTATTTCCTTGGTCTTCAGGTGATTCAATCTTCTGATGGGATCTCTCTCTACCAGCAGAAGTATGCTCTTGACATGCTTCAACGGTTCGGCATGCTTTATTGAAAGCCTGCTCCTACTCCATTTCAGTCAGGGGTTGTTTTGACTATAGCTTGTCCCACTCCTTCAGTAGATTCTACACTTTACAGGCAGTTGGTTGGCAGTTTGTTGTACCTGACTCACACCCGTCCTGATATTTCCTTTGCAGTTGGTCTTGTCTCTCGATTCTCCCATGATCCTCATGAGAGTCATTGGCAAGCTGCCAAATGTATTTTGAGGTACATTCAAGGCACTAGTTCTCATGGCATTCATTATACATCAGGGGAACCTCACATTGTTGGCTTCATTGACTCAGATTGGGCTGGTGATGTCACTGATCGGAAGTCTACTTCTAGCTTTGTTTTCTATCTTGGCTCTGGTCCTATCACATGGTCTTGCAAGAAGCAAACTGCTCATGCATTATCATCTACAAAGGCTGAGTACCGCGTTGTTGTGCTCGCTAGTTAGGAGATCTTATGGCTTCGACAGTTGATGACTGAGTTTGGTTTTCCTCCTGATAGTCCCATTATTCTTTGGTGTGATAATCAGAGTGCTATTCATATTTCCCGCAACCCGGTAGAGCATCAGTAGACGAAGCACATTGAGCTTCACATGCATTTCATCCGTCAGTTGATTCAGGATAGTGTTCTCATTCTGGAGTACATTCCCACTTCTGAGCAGGTTGCAGACATCTTCACGAAACCTTTTGCATCACCACACTATCTTCAGTTGCGCTCTATGCTTGGGGTGAAGGAAGTTGTCCTTGGGGGGTCTTTATGAGGCCTTCCTTCCTTCTTCTTCTTTCAGCATGTTCTTTTATCTCTTTTTGGAGAGGAGTTTTTTTTCCCACTGGGTTTTCTCCTTTGTCTCCGTTTCATAGAGATTTCATTGTATTTGGGTACCTGATCAGGCCTTGTTGTCGGGACCCATCGTTCATGCTTTCTGTAGTTGTTCTAGGTTTTTAGCTTCTCCCTAAGTCTAGCTTAAGGGGGGGTGTTAGAGTAATCAGGTCTTTACTTGATTAATTAAACAATATTTGTTTAATTCTTTAAGTTCCCAATTATCTTTTTACACTTAAGCTAACATTAGGTGCATATAATTAATTATTATGTGCAAGCCTAGGGTTTTCCCTTTTTAGGGTTTCTTGACCTATTAGAGGTTATTTTTTCTTTTCATTGTATTATCTTTCCACAATACTTTTTTGGTGTATTGGAGCTCTCATATTTTGAGAATATTTTTCCTGTGTTTTGTGTGTTCTTTAGATTATTGCTTCATTGCTTCTCCTTGTAACAGGTTATTCAGCTTGCAGAAGATCTTCAGGCTACTATGGGGTTGTATTTCTCAACTCCTATATATACATGTATATATACATATATCTATATACATACATATATATAGATATATGTATATATATACACATGTATCTACATACATACATACATACATACATACATATACATATACACACACACATATATATACATATGTATATGTATATGTATATACATATACATATGTGTACATACATGTATATACATACACATATGTGTATGTATATATATACATATATACATACATGTATATATATATAGATATGTATATATATACATATATACATACATATAGATATGTATATATATATATGTATATACATATACATATACATATATATATACATATACATACATATACATACATATACATATATATACATATACATATACATATACATATATATATGTATATACACACATGTATCTGTATATGTACACACACATACACACATGTATCTATATATGTAGATACATACATATACATACATATACATATACATATATATATGTATGTATATGTACACACACATGTATCATATACACATATACATAAATAGTGCATGAAATGTAACATAAACAAGAACATCACATGAAAAGCATTCCACACATGAACACCATATTTTGACGTGGAAACCCAAATAGGGAAAAACCACGGTGGGAGTTGGCACCCACAAATATTTGTATTCTTTTGAAGTACGCTTCATTAGGAGCTTACAATACGCACTATTAGGAGTAGACCTTGTTAGGAGTCACCCGATTAAGGGATTTGCCTAGATGCCCGGTTAGGAGCTTGATGATCTGTTAGGATCAACCTTGTGAGAGGATTTAACACTCTTTTGAGAGCTGCCCTGTTAGGGGACTTAAATGCTTAAGGCCTGTTAGGACTTACCCGGTTAAGGGATTTAATCTGCTGCAACTGTTAGGGAACAACAGTGAAAAAGTGATATGTTACTTGCACTTCTCAACTTTCTTGAACAGATCCAGTTATGCTCAACACTCTGCAACTCTCAGGCAGATCTCACACTTCTCTTGAACAGCTCAACACATTCTCTTAAGACCACTAACATGATAAACATCAACTGTGCCATCATAAATAGCCATCTCAACTAGGTTGGCCATTAAACCCTAATTACATCATGAATTTACAATACAAATCATAAGAGATAATCTTGGATCAATATACAAATCATTACACCAAATTACAATGCAATATCAACCGTTGGTTGATCGTAACCCATCATGAAAATCTGATCGGTACCAAAGTCAAAACCTCAAAACACTATACTAAGTGTTTCACTGTTTCCCAAGAAATTCTTCCTTGAATCGCGCCAAAACAATAATTAAATCATTTCACGCGGTTTGTGCCGTGTTACCACCTTTATGTAGATTCATCGTTGATCATCGTCATAACAAAAATCATTACTGGTTTGATGGTTTCTTCACTGGTCTTAAACCCCACTAAAACCTTAGCAAAACTTCATTAGAAATTTGAAACATGCCTTCTGGTAGACATCACAAGTTCCAGTTCTGGTCAGATACACCTTTCCATGATACAAGCTCACCATCCAAACCGCAAATCACCAAGCATCGCCGATCGCCCAATTCGACCAAAACATCTCTTCTTTACCGGTTAAAGTCCTATTTCACAGACTTCAATTCTTTGCCAGTAAACCCTGTCTTTCGGTAAACCAAATCACTTAGATGACAAAACAAAACATCAAGAACATTAGTAATCATCATTTGACATCAGTTGCCATTAATGACAACATAAATAATTGATCAAGTCATCTAATCACAAAATCTCAATCTCTTCATCACAAATAGACTTCTATCCTCTACTGGTGCAGTCATCAGTCTTCAATTGCATCACCTACATCATCTCATTCTGCATCAGTTATGTCAAATGCCAACATTTTCCCTTTTGGCATTGATGGCAACACCAATCATATATACAATCAAAGTAACATCATCATCCGCAACTTGCTTTCCAGTATCACATAATCTATCGGTTCTCCTCCTTTTCTCTTCTCCCCCTTAACCAATGCTTTTCTAAATTTGATCTTCAACTTCTCCCATATCTGTTTTTATTTGCTTCTCCCATATCTGATTTTTTTTCTTCTCCCATATATGATTTCTTTTCTTCTCCCCACTAGTAGAAATATGACCAATAAATGACTATGTGACCAAAAATTTTAGTCACGAGACCAAATTTTAGCATTTTTTTATAAAAAAGCTATGAATGACTAAATAAATGACTAAGTTGGTCGTTGGGTGAGATCACACAAATAAAAATGACTAAATAAATGACTAATTTGGTCATCGGGTAAGAGAACACAACTATAAATGAATAAATAAATGATTAATTTGGTCATTAGGTAAGAAACACAACTAAATGATTATTCATATAAATAAAAATGCTGAGGGGTGTGAGGAACTGATAACTAATGCTGCAAACCATGCTCTGTGCAGAAATCTATAAAATCCTGATTCACATATTCTCTCCCATTATCTGTGTGTATCCTCTTTATAGAAAGACCAGACTGCTTCTCTACAAATGTCTTAAAGACTCGAAATGAATCAAAGACATCAGACTTGTACTTAAGAAAGTACACTCATGTGCATCTAGAGAAGTCATCAATGAAAGTGAGCACATACTTGGACCCTGAAAAAGATGGAGTCGGAAATGACATAAGATCACTGTGGATCAAATCCAAGGGTGCCTTAGCACGGGTGGCTCTGCCTGTAGAAAAAGGATCACGGTGATGCTTGCCAAGTGCACAACCTCGACACACACCATCAGTATAGGATATTTGAGGGAGCCCAATAACAAGTGCTTGTGTGCTCATCTGTTGTAAGTATTTGTAGTTGACATGGCCAAAATGCTCATGCCATAGTCTACTCATTGAATCTGCATGTGCTATAAGAGAAACACCTGAACCATCTAGACTCTCAAATCCATCAAACCGATATAACCGAGAATCAGGATCAACATTGCCAGTAGCCACAACCAAATCAGGGTAATGGAGCTCTCGAATAACCACATCATGTGGTGAGAACTCAACCATTTTACTAGAGCCAAAATGACAAATCTGATAAACAGAGAGGAGGTTCATAGAAATGTCAGGAACCAAAAGAACATCTTGAAAACAACCACCTGTCAACGGAACAGAACCTAAACCTGAAACTAAAATTTGTGTAGAGTCACCAACTGTAATTTGTAAAGTATTACTATAAGCAAGTGAGGTAACAAGCTCTGGTGAGTGTGTCATCTAGTGAGAAGCCCCAGAATCAATAATCTAAGTGGATGCAGAAGGAATAGCTCGTGCAGAAAGAGCATGCCCTTTCCAAGGCTGCCTCCAAGGCCTCTAATCGTTTCCAACAACGAGAAACTGGATGACCTCCTTTGCCACAAAAACTGCAAAGTTCATCCGACTTCTTCTTAGTCTTGGAGGAAGACTCACTAGATTTAGAAGAGTGCTCCTGTTTGGGATAGGACTTTGGTTTGTAATTAGACTTAGGAGGTGGCTTGGAGGAACACTCACTGCCAGCTGATTCCTTCTTAGGCTTCAGTTTCTGCTTCTTGTTCTCTTTAGATGTCCGAGAAAACAACGCTTTCAGCTGTGATACTGTGAGAGTGTCCAACTGAGATAGGTGAGCCTTCTCACGAGTCAAGGGATCACATAATAGATCAAAAGTAGGCATGGTGAAGCGTGTACCCAACGCATCCATAGTAGAATAAAATGTGGAAGCAAATATCTGATAGGGACCTCGAAGCTTAGAGAGAATCAGGTAGATACACTCTAGGTCTATCTTATTCTTACCACAACTATGTAAGATAGATCTGGTTGTTTTGAACTTGTTCAGAAAGTCCTCAATGTGAGGAAAAGACTCAGGTAACAAGGAAGAGGGCTTGAACTCAATCTGTAATGCTCTAAACTCATTGACAATACCAAAGAGAGTGTCAAATTTGGACCACATAGCCTAAGGAGTGAGCAAACCATCAAGGTGAAAAAACAAGTTGTCTGAAACATGTAAGGAGATGACACCCATAGCCTCATCCATCTTATTCTGGTGCTGAAGAATCTCAAAAGGACGTTGCAACAACAGTTGATCCGCATCCAAACAAGACCACAACCCCCTTGATCTAAGAAGCCTTGTCATAGGAGCTTTCTAGAGGTGATAGTTTTGGGATGTAAGAATCTCAACTGAAGAATCTGTCATGGGCACCTGTACTTGAACCTGGACATTCTCTTGATTTTTTTAATTAAGTGATCTTTCAAACTAGATAGAAGATGCATAAGGGGTTTTTTGTTTGTTTGTTTTGAGTTTAGGTGTTCTGATTTTTTGAAGTAAATTACAGAAAATAGTAAAAAATAACACCCCCCCCACAATATGTAAAACAAAAAACCCAGTACAATCTGATAGCCAAAAAAGAAGACAAGAGCAAAGAAAATGCAACAAACACTATCTTGTGTACCTGGTGATTTTTCTGAAAACAATAACTCCAAATCTAAGAAGAATTCTACAAGACCTTTCTAACGCCTATTCGTTTTCCAAAAACGGAGTCCATTTGCCCAATTTATGGCTCCCGGGGTGCAGAAAAGAGCGTTGATTTGGATGGCAAAAAACAGGTACCAAATGAAAAAATCAAAAAATCTCACCACCAGAATCTGAGTAGGAATCAAAAAGAGCTTTCCGACGCCTATTCGTTTTCGAAAATCCGACTTCGTTTTCCCAAGTTATGGCAAAAAGAGAAAAACCCCTCTTGTAGGGCATAAATAGGGTAAAAAATAAAAAATAAAAAATATTTCTTGAAAAACATGTCTGTAAGGGCCAAACTCAAAAAAAATTTCCCAGAGCTAAAGTTGTCCAAAGTGGATAAATTTATATGAAAATGAGGGTTTTGGGGTGTTCTAAGCTCAATGGTGAGGTCCTTTTGAGCTCAAAATGCCCAGAAACAAAAAAAGATACCCTAGATCCAAACTAAAAACTCTCAAAAAAGAACTGAAACCCTTGCCTCCAGAGAAAATCTTCTGAAAAGAAATCAAGAACAAGCAGCAGTAGATGATGGCTCTAATACCATGAATAAGTTGAGAAAGTACAACTTTTGAGATCCCAAGAGCATCTGCAAGCAAAATACCTATCACAAGAGAAGATTGGAGACATAACGCAAAAAAGGCTCTGAAGAAAAGATTATCATATCAGAGAGGGAATTGAAAAAGAAAAGTAACAATACAATCCTTATGACAGGAGAATAGAAACCCTAAAGATGTGCAACCGTAAAGAAATCTTAAAGGGATAAAGAGTATTTAATAATTAGAATAATTATTAAATACCTACAATATTATTAAATGCCTAAGTTTAGCTTAAGCATAGAGTATAATAGACAAATAATTAAATAAATAATTATTAGCTAATACAAGATAACTCTAACATAAATGACGACTACTCCTTTATACTATTAGTCATGAGGTATCCCTCATTTGATAACACATTATACAAAAGTTGGACATTAAATTAGCAAGTATAGGGCATTAAATACACAATTTCTATCACAAGAATTGGAATGTGCTCAACTACTAGGTACTTTCCCCTATTTAGCTTTTAATTGAAAATGAAACAACATTGCTTTCAAACTAAATACTTTATATTTTATGCACATTTATACATAACTTTTGGTTTATAATAGATATTTAAAAAAAAAATGATCGATTGTAATATTTTTGTTTGTAAATTATTAATCATTTTAAATATTAATTTTATTTATAAATAATAAATAATTATATTAGCATATGTATTATATTTTATTTTATTTTTATTTCCATTAAAAATATAATAAGAATAAAAGTAATAACATTTCACCACTACTACAATATAAAAAGGAGGTTTAAGACAATTTTTAAAGACAAAATAATTATTTTCTTAAACATTTAAATTATTATTTAAATTATCTTAAATTAAAAATTAAAAGTATTTTGATTGGCTTAAATAAAAAATAAACATAGAAAAACTTGAATTTTAGCATATTGAGCTACTAATTAAGGGCAAATGAATGTCGGCAAGTGGATTTTTGTGTGAAAAACATTTAGCATATCAAACAACAAATGAATGACGCCAAGCTTTTCATCTCTAGGCGGTAGCTTATTCATAGAATATCTGCTTTCATCTCGTGTCTAGCTTTGTCTCCAGCTGCTACAAAGCCTGTGGGTATGTATTCATCTTGCCATTAACATTAAATGTATTGTTTGCTCCTGGTTTTGACTTGTTTACTTTTGAAGCAATAGTCACAGCAAGGGTAGTGTGCTTATTGATAAATATAGAGATGCATTCATATAGAGTCAACTGATTTTGCATGATGATCAAATGATTGATTAGATTCCAAGAGCTCAGATGTCAGATAGAAATTATTTCATCCCTTGAGAGACTCCCAAATGTTCCAAAAATGAAAGTTTTGGGATGCAAATTGCTGCTAATATATGGGCATATCTATAAAGTATCTTTTTTCAAGTCAAAACTGCTTTAAGTGTCCAAAATTACTCTACTATTATCATCAAAATTGCTTTCATTTTTTGAGGTTTGCACCCATTGCCCATGACTATCCTAACTTTTTGACATGGATTTTGCTTTGATAGTGCTTCTATATTATTGTTCTAGGTCTTTTACTTGTCCTTCTTCACTATACTTTCATGATTCGATTATCTTTGTCTAACCTTGAGGGTTTTGATCTTCATTTTAATGCCCTTAGACTAACCATTGTCACTTTGCAAGGTTATTAGACCCTTCAAGTGACTATATCTTTGTCTTCACAACTGTCTTTTGTTGCTTTATAATCTTATTTAGGATTTTATGCATTGTGTTCTTTTGATTCAATCATAGTATCTTCTACAATGCATGCTTTGATAGGCCTCATGATTGAATATCTCTGCCCTTTTGATGGATTTGCTAAAAAACCTTCATTCATTCATTCCTATCTGTGCTAGGGTTGAAATGGTTTGTGTCGAATGCTGCTACAATCTTTCATGCAAGCGTTAATGTCTTCTGGCAATGACTCTTGATTGTGGGAATCTGGCTTGTTCTCTTCTAAAAGTTGTGACTATTCGAAAGACTATGTGTAGACACATAAATCTGCCCACTTAATTAAATGAATATTTAGTATTTATTTGATTATTTAAACTGTCATTCAACAATTAATTCATCTTAAACCTCTTATTCTATTAATTAAAAAAATTCTTCAATTTATTTAAATTAATTCATTAAACCATACTCTAAAAATTAATTAAATGAATCAAGCATATTTAATAATTTATTTAAATTAATTCATTAAACCATACTCTAACAATTAATTAAATGAATAAAGCATATTTGTTTAAATTAACCCCTTTCCTCATTTAAATATTTATTTAAATCTCTAAAACCCTCCCACTTGCATTCTCTTACAAATGCAAGTTGCACCAATAAATAGATTTTATTTCTAAATAAAATCCTATTTTCTCTCACCCACCAAACTCACTTGCCTCCTAAACCCCTTCTAGATTCTTCTAATCATTTCCAATTTAGCCTAATTCATCTCCTAATTATTGTCACATTCCTAAGCAAAGAGAAGTCACTTCTCAAAGCCTCCAAAGCCTTTGAAATGCATTAAAGGCTTTTATTCTTCAACAAGTTAACCCCCAAAGTCTTCCAAACCATTTATGACTCTTACATAACCATTAATGGTTAACTCAACTTGCCCACATGGTTAGAAGCTTTCCCTCTAACTCAACCCTCATTTAACTCATAGGTCTCTTCAAGCATTTATTATTTTGACCATGGTTATCCCCATTAACTCTTGCACAAGAGTTTATCCATTGGATAAAAGCATTACCCTTGGATAAAAGCTTTATCCACTAACTCAAGCCTAACAAAACCCTCCTAGGATAACCTTCATGTCATCTCAAGCATTTAATTCTTCTTCCCTCTCCTCTCAAGCTATCTCATGTTGACACTTGTCATCATGGGATTGGGTTGAAATCCATCACATGAATTGATTAACTTTCAATCCTGACACTCGTTAAGATTATTTAATCTTGACCATCCATTGCCCTATTTCCCCTATAAATAGAGCTCTCATTCTTCATTTTTAGGATCAAGCCTTTTTGTGCATCAAAATTATAGTCATTTTAGAGAGCATTAGAAAGCATTTTGCATTGTTATTATACTAAGATTCACATAGACTAATTAGGAGCATTAGAAAGCATTTTGCATGGTTATTATACTAAACCATTTACACTTGCATAAGCATTTGTTTTCATTTTTATAACCATCTTGAATCTTCATATGACATCCATGGATAGTGCTAAAAGCTGAGAGCTACACTTATGTGGGACTTGGAGAGGAGAGGAACAAGGGAGAAACATCTATGATCATCCTTGGGAGCATCTTGGGGGTTTTCTTTCCCTTTTTCATTTATGTATGCTCTTTATTGTGTGCTTTATATCTCTCTTGATATGCATCTTAAGGTTTTTATGTTCATTTGTATTTAGTTTTGGTTGTAATTAATCTACTAACATTTGAACTTGTGTTTTGTGCCTTATGCCACTTTTGACTTGCATCACTATGTTTTGTTATTATCATTGAAAGACTTTTTTAAAGCTCTTTGTCACTTGATTGTGAAAATTGAGACAAAACCTCTTGACTGCAAGAATACCCTTTTCTAACATATCCCTATCATTTTGATACTTTTTTTCATTATGTTTCATTCAAACATCATATTGTCTTGTATCATCTCTAACTCTTGACCTTGAAAGGATCCTTAGCCCACCATACTCTTCATGTTAAACTCTATATCCATATTCACTCCAAAGTGGTTAGAACCCCTAGTATCTTCTGACCTCAAATTACTGGGGCCTTAATAAGCATAGGTAGATCCTTTTGGAATGTTCATTCTTACAAAGGAAACAAGAACTCAACCAACCCAGATCAATAGTTTTATAAGTAAAAACAGTCTTATGTAGCTGAGAGAAAAGAGAGCTACGGAAGAAAGTAGCAAGTTTTGAAGAAATAAGTACACTATCATTCATTTGAGTCAAGGAATATCTCATGTATTCAACTTATGGTTGTAATAATAACCATGACCCATTTCATCATTCTTTTGTAGGCAAATAAACAAAGACATCGACCTCTCCTCTCTGCTTATATACAAAATGGTGAATCGAAACCACTTCATATTTAATTTTCAAACTTTTCAACTCGTGTCATGTTTTATTACAAAGATGCAAACAAAATTTGCATGTATATTACTGTCGGTAACGACCCCTTCACTATCTTGTGTTGAATGAAAATCCTTCAACTAAAATATATCATTGTAGCCACCATTACCAACTTTGTGTATTCATATTTCTTCACCTGCTTATGAAGAAAAGAGGATGGCTCCTTGCACTGATTGAGCCTCAAAAAATTGTGACACCCTTGTTCAACAAGGGTTGATACTCTACAACAGGATGCCTATCATTCATGGGCTCAAGCTGGTTGCTTTCATGCTCAATAAAAATATGATCAAATTTTTTTGTAGTTTCACCACCATCATAATATCATTTTGCTATTGTTAACATCATGCATCCTCATGCTACGTAAGTAATTCATTAGGATCTTCAATTTATTCACTCTTTATATGATAGTGACTACCTTTAACTTATGAACCTTCAAACAAATCATCATAACGACCCCTTCACTATCTTGTATTGAATGAAAATCCTTCAACTGGATTGCATTGTATAATAATTTGGTGTGGATCTTTCATTCTTTCCTTGATTTGCCATTTTTTATTGTTCCACCCTACGATTTTGTATTTGAGGTATGTAAAATAGTTGCTCTATGGAGTTTTTTATCTCTCTGCATTCTTTTGGTTGCTTTCATTTAAATTATGTAATGTTTTCATGATTACAAAAAATAAAGATTTTAGGAACAAGGTTTGATATGCATATATTTCTTATATACTAGCACTACAATTGAATGTTGGGGTGTAATGGATATTTTAATACAGACATTTAAAATATAGAAACCCTTGCCATAAAATCTTAGAATTGATACCAACACCAAGAAGTAGGGTTATTTTAGAGATTTTGGACGTCAATACACATCAAATTTTGGGTGCCTTTGAAAAGAAAGTGGTATGATGAAATCTTTGGGCATAAAATAGATGGAATGCACTCCATACTACTACTGCACAATTATTTGGTCAATGGGATTTTTAAAATAGTAAAGGAAGGTGTATGGAACAACCAAATTCTTATCATTATAAACAATGAATATTTTAAGATCTTTTTATGATGTGAAATTTGACAATATTTTATGAAAGGTCCCTAAATGAATACACTTCAAACTGATTTTAGCAATGACTATCATTTATCTTCATGTCAATTAGACCTAATTTTCATTTATCTTTTCTATATAATCAAATAACTCTTATTTAAAATATATAGTTTAAATTAACCATTATTTGACTATCATATCAAAGTATATTGGAAACATATGATAGTGTCATTTTGATTAAGGACACATATTCTTCATTATATTGTCTGGCTTCTGCAGTTTTTGAGATGTTAACTTGTAGTGTTCTTTGGTACTAAAATATTGAATCTATTACTATGTATTGGTTGTTGCATTTATTACGTTAAGATTCTTGGCTTATTATTGTTCTCTGTCATTGATTTTGGCTTATTATTGTCCATAATCTTTGGATTTGACCGTATCATAGTTTGTTGCAGATAACACACTATCTTATTCCAAGTCTTACTATATTTCTTTGATCAAAGAGTGCCTTGAATGTGTCATTATTGAATGTCACTAGTTACTTGAATATGCCTTGAATGTGTCATCATTGAATATCACTAGTTACTTGAATGTGCCTTCAATGTGTCATCATTGAATATCACTAGTTACATTTATTATTCTTATGGACAGGTATTGAAGCACTTGAATGGGCGATAAAGCTTGGTTAGATAGGACTTTGAGACTTTTGAAAAGGCAGGCAAGGAAATTGAAGTTTGCTGCAACAAATTTGAAGTCAGCGAAACCCTCTACAGCAAATTCAGAGGTAATTTGAAACTCTCATTGTTGAAAGTAAGTTGATAGGAAACACACACATATTCCACTCTTAGTAGGTAAACTTCAAATTAATGTAAGATAGATCTCAAAACAATGACTCATTGTATCCTCTTCTTTCTATTACGGTCTTAGAATGTAATATAGATCTCAAAACAATACTAGATTGTAGAATATTACAGATGGATCAGTGTCAAAGGTTGACTACGGAGCAATATCATGCACATGATGAAAGAGTAGCTAATGAGAGGAGCTTGGACAAATATCCATATCCATGTAATGATTGTCTTGCTGGAAAGGTGAAAAAAAGAAATGTGATTTATCGACTAATGATAAGTTGTGGGCATAGTGATATAAGCCCTTGGGATTACAATTATTATGAAGATATGATAGAATTGCAGACTATGAGAGATGAAGAGGCAACAAACATAGACGAAGCGACATCAAACATAGATGAAGTGGCACCAAACATAGATGAAGAGGCTGAAATGTTTGACGAAGGGTTTGAAGTTGATAGAATGTTGAATGAGGGTCTAAGAGATGATTGGGTCAAGTCAATGGAGGATGCTTTAAAGCCTGTTTATGCTAATTGTAAGTTAATTCATTTGACAACAATCCTTCAAATTCTTAACTCGCAAGTGGTGCATTGTTGGACAAATGAGAGTGTAGATCAGTTATTGCCATTATTAAGTTTATTGTTACCAGCTGACTCCACATTGCCAATAAAACGAAGTCGATGTAAAAAGCAAATCAGTAAGCTCGGCTTGGGGTATGAAAACATCCACACATGTGTGAATGGTTGTATATTATTTCGCAAAAATCTTGCAAGTGACAGGGAATGTCTAAAATGCCATGAAGCGAGGTATAAACAAGTGTTGAAATCAGTTGTGGTTCCTAGAAAATTTCTTCGCCACTTTTTGATAATCCCACGATTACTCGGAATGTATAGGTGCAAAGACACTGTTGAACTTATGGTGTGGCATGCCCAAAATAAGAGCACTTATGGAAAACAACGACATGTGCCTGATTCAAGGACGTGGATGGAATTTGATAATAGACCCTCAAGACCTATGACTATCATGTCATAATCGAGAATATCTTACCTATTGTGGTAAATATATCAAGTTTGGCGAAGGGACCAAGATTGGCAATTATAAGGTTGGGCCTAATATTAACGAGAATGAGCTTACATGCATTAGATCCTTCGAACTTTGATAGTTTGAGGGGGGAGGTTGTTGAAGTCCTATGTCTATTGGAACGAGAATTTCTAACAATAATCTTTAACATTTATATGCATCTTTTGATACATCTAAAATATGAACTAGAGCATTGTGGCCCAATAAGAACGAGATGGATGTATCCTATAGAACGATATATGAAGGTTTTAAAAAAATTGTCCGCACTAGGGCAAAACTAGAAGCCAGCATGTCTTAGGGATATTCAATGCAAGAGGCCATGGGATTTTGCATAGAATATATGAAGGATTTTAAAAATGTCAATCGACGTGTATGGGATGATGACAAAGATGACAAAGTTACAGGTGAAGTATTAGAAGGATTTGGATGTCGCTTCAAGCTATCATATCAAGAAAGAAGTGCAATACATGCCTTAACACAAGAGAAATTATTGAAAAACAAGAGAGCCCACATAGTGATCTCTTAACACAAAGTTTAAGAGAAATTATTGAAAAACAAGAGAGCAAAGGAACAATGAATTTGAAGATGATATATTCAAGTTTAAAGGATGTGTTTGAAGTGAAATCTGCAAAGACCACTACTGATCTATCTACTCATGCCACACATAATGTGGCAGAGGAGCATGAAGTTCCAGTGGCTCAGAGTCATGAAGTTGTTGCATCTGCAACTTTTGATGGAAGTACTAGATCAGCTAGAAATATTGGTAGTGGTTTAACAAAAAATGTGGCTACTTTTGTTAAAAGAAAGAGATTGAGTTAAGATTTATACAGATCTGTAGAGAAGAATGCAAAAGAAAGAAAATCAGAAGGGAAGAAGGCGTTCTTGGTTGAGGTGTCAAGAGATGGTGAACCCCTTGGGCAAAATGCTGCAAGGTGGGCCACTGAGTTGGGCGTAAGATGTAGGACCCATTTCGAGATATGTAAATTAAATTTTGCAGAACAAGATCCACAAAGTGTGGAAAATGTTATTAAAAAAATGGAAAATGCCTTTGACACTATTGGTGGACAAATCTCAAGAAAATATTATAAAAACAAGATGAGACTTTTGATGAACAATTTTAGATACAATTGTAGAAAAGTAATCATGGAGGGAAAAGAGAGGTCTGACTACTCCACTCTATCTCCACAATAGTGGGAGGCATTGAAAGAAAGCATGCGTTCTGAAGAATATTTGACAATGAGGCACAAAGGCAAGAGAGCAAGAAATAATGTGAGCGTTGAATATATGTCATTTGGCTGAGGCGGGTTGCAAGCCAAAATGGACAAATTAGGAGTAAGCGTATGGCTTTGGTTCAAACTACATTGTGTTATTTAATTAAAATTTTTTTGGATTGACTATATGTTAAAATTGATATTGTATTTTAGGTGAAAAACAGTAATAGAGAAGCAGGTAGTATGAAGTACAAATCTAGTTCATCCACAGAGATTTCACATCCATCCGTTGAACGCCCACTAAGAGCCTCACAAAATCATTTCAACTCAAATGAAGGGGTAGAAGATATAATGAGTTGCTTACACAGTCTCCCTGAGAAAGTTTCGCAATTGGCTGCCTCTGTTAAGCCTATAATTTTTGCATGGAATGACCATGATTCCATGGATTCAGATCACGTAAGAGTCTATCCCTCAATATTTTGATTCTCACCTATATAATCTTTATATTATATTTTGAATATGTATGCAAATGTATTTTGATCATATATAGAATAAGGAAACTATGAAAATTTGCCTTTTGTTGACTATTTTTTAAATGAATTAGTCCTCATATGGATAATTTTTTAAACTGCATGCAGAATTTTTTTATCAAAGAAACAAAAAAAAAAAAACACCTTGATGCCAATAGATCTACCGATATTGATAGTGATGATGATGAATTCAAGCAGCATGTGAATGATATTCATAGTAGTAGTTGTGCTCAACTTGAGGCTTGTGCTACGAAACCTTTACTTTTCTTTTGTCTTTTAGTACTTGTTTTTTCTTTTGTGCCAACATACTTTTGATGATCAAATTGAATATTTAATCATATTAAAGATAACATTCACTGTAATGTCCCTACATATTATATGTTATTTCAGACATAGCAAACATATTATATGTTATCGATTTGATAGGGACCATACATTATGAGTTCTGAGTATCACTTTCATCGTAAACCATTAATAGTTGCAAATCATATAGCGCTTCAGATATCAACTATACCAATTAGAGGGATAAATATATTGATATAGTAGATTATAACCATCACTCTTAGCGTAAGTGGTAACTAATATTGTATATATCAGTTCTCATGAAGGTTTTGAGTTAATTACTTAAAAAAAGAAGTCATATGTGATTAAATAATTCCTTATTCTTAAGAATTTATAGAAAGGGACATTACATTCACCAACATTCCACACCAAGAAATTCAAGCAACCTTATCTATTGTAGATAATATCACAAGGAATTGATACCCACGACAATATGTTCTACAACTTGCACAAAAGAAAGCAAAGTCTATTGTATTGCATTAACAAAGTCTTGATAAATTCTTGCAGAGATCTTAAACTATCTGATGATGACTAGTATTACAAAACCTTCTCATATATATGAGAATCACGAGTCTTTTGAAATGAAGGGGTGCACTCCTTTTGAACTAAACAACTATATTTTGTTAAACTAGACATAAATAAATTAAGCATGCCAATATGATTGATATAATCATTATCCTGGTAACACTGGAAGTCTGAGGTCCATTTTTTCCTCATTGACTAGTCCTCTGGTTGTGCTCATGAAACCTGTCAATTGAAATTGTTAGTCTCCCAACGACATGAGTTCTCCATCACAGAGCATGGATGGCAATTGGATCGATTGTTAATTCTCTAGGAATTGAATGGCATTTTTCAACTTGTCCCCGAATTCATTGTGTGCCTTCAACAGGGTATCTGTTTCATTCTTATCCTCTGGAGTCATAGAGTTGTGAGTGGTCATGATCTCCTAGATCCGTTCATGCAACCTCATATGCTTTGTGTATGCTTTGATGGTACCAGTGTGCATCTTCCAAAATTCTTCAAAATACTTCAGCATAAACTTCAAACGAGCATCAACTATGTCATCAACAAGCTTGACAGTGCGAGCCTGTGCAACTTTGTGCAATCTATTCCCCTTCTCACTCGTATACCTCCAATATGAAGTGTCCTAGATTTTTTCAAGTATATCTTTTTCAGTTTCATAAGTAGCAAGTCCAACCTTTGTAATCCTTGGGGTCGATTCCAACTGTAATGCCTTATCCTACCAATATTGTTTCTCTTCTCGTGCTTTCTCATAAAGGCCTTTGACAGTTTGGTTTCCCCTCACCAAGAACTCAAGTTGTTCTTTGTTTATCTTCACAACATTAGGTTTAACTAGGTAGTGACCCTAGGGTCTATTTTTCCAACTTGATGGATCATGAGGTGGCCAAATGCTTCATCTGTGTCTACCAACAGGGGTCTCTTGCCTCTTGGATATAGAGCCCATAGCAACAAGGCCTTCTGCTTTGGATAATACCCTGAACCTATAAAGATCCTATCAACCTCCTCTGGTAACAATTGCTTGTCATTGTGTTTGTTTCTCCTGAAGCTATAAAACATAATAGCAACTTTCATTTCCCACCCAGGGTAAATTATCACACCAGTGTCCTTGAGGAGTTGTCTTCCTCTTTCAGGGGTCATTTCTCTTTTCTCAGCATTGATTTCCTCTTGCAACATTTGTAGAGTGTCATCCTCTATCATGTTTCCCATCCGTTTCTTGATCATCCTACCCTTGTATTGATATAAGAAGGTTTCAAACTCAAGAGTGTTAACAAACTCCTGATCTGAAATAAATTCCTCATGCTCAAGGATTCTGACATCATCAATTTCCATCTCGTAGGGTTGTCTTGTTGCTAGATCCATGTCATGATCAAGTCCAAACCCAATGGGTGGCACATCTTGTTCTATATTAACAAATTTAGTAGTGGATTCAGGGGATAAGCGGGCAATGGGAGTAGTTTCCCTAGGATCTTTAATCCTTTCTCTAAAGACATTCAATGGCACTGCATTATCTAGAATCTCCAATTCATGAGATATTAGTTTGTTTGCTTTGGCCATGGGGTAGTCAATTGCTTCCAGGATTTCTTTTTTGATCTTTCCCCTCCTCAATTTCCATTCATATGCTTTAGCTACCTTATCAAGCATCGACCTCTTCTTGATTTCTTCCTCCCTTTCTACATTCTTGATGAAGTCATCAATAATTAATGGCATATGTTCTATGGCTTTCAATCTCTGTGACATTCTATCCCTTGCATATATCCTTCTGGATCAAAGTTGGGCTTGGGGTCTCCTTTCACAAGGTTAACCGGGCACAATTGACTGCTTCCCATGATCTGTAAGATTTTTGGCACTGGCTATAGAAAATTGCCTAATGATTTCCAAATAAGCAATTATGTCTGGGATAGTCATAGGCAATAAGGTTCTCCCTTGAACCCATACACCCTAATCTTTTTGTAATCCAAGAAACAATACCAATCCCTCTAGTTATGGGTAATGTGGGGAAGGAATTTATTAACCTGAGGGGAAAGTAAAAAATCACATGGATGTCCAAGCAATTTGTATAATGGTTTCACAAAATGTTCTTCAAAGTGCATGTACTGGTTGTTAATGTATCTTTAGTCGTAGGCTAATAACCATAATTGCACTGGCTTATAGATTCCTGCTCTATCATACTCCCTAATGGACAGACCTTGAGTCCATTGCCCTATATCTTGACCAACGTATAGCAACATATGCATAAGGTGAGAGTAGTATCTAAAATTCACATTAACCCTGTCTCCCTTTAGTTTTTCTAACCCATGGTTGATGACACGAGCTAAGTAAGAAGCATAATCAAAGGTCCTTGGGTCCTTTGATTGGATATCAACACAAATCACTGTAGCAGCAATGTCCATTAATGGGGAGGCTTCCATGCCCAACACTTGTGCAGTGCAATAATAGGTGAACTTAAAGTAGGGAGAAAACAAGTTAACATCAAATGGGGCTTTGTCAGTATCTACAAACAAAGTCAAAGCTCCTTCGGTCTTTAGTTTGTGTGGTGGGAGTCTCCATCATTTATATGTTCTCTCCATGTTTAAATACTCGTCCACCAACTTTTTGGCGTCAACTTCATCCTCATGCCCCCATTTCAAACCAAAAACTTGCTCAATGTACTCTTTACTAATCGGCAACAAGCAATTCCCTTTATAGTCACAGATGGTTTGTGTTTGTGGGTCATACATGTCTACCAACGCTGTCATCACCTCTACATTCACAAAGACGTTGGGAACGATGAGTCTCCCTAGATTCAACTTCCAAATATTGCACACTGGTTCTACTGCAAACCTTCTAGCATAGTTAAAATGAACAATTCATGCCCTCGAACCTCTGTCCAGATATCCCCTATGTTTACAAATCTATCTTCCAATCCCTCATCATCATTCTTAATCTTTCTAGACCGGTGACTTGAGAGAGGGAATTGGTCTATTAGGTCCTGGTCTAAGGGTTGACCTTCCTTTTTCTGTCATTTTGGATTTTCTTCTTTGGTTTCAGGAGGGTGAGGCTCTTGGTTCTTCTTTGTTTTATCTTTCCTAGACAACGAAGATTCCATATTTATGTTCAATTCAAAAGAAGACAAGAAATTCTAAGAAGCACTTATAGTTTTTACTTCTTTCCATGAAGAATTATGTGACCCCTATTGCACCAGTTTCTTCTTTCCTTGATGAATTTATATGCCTGAACAATTCTGGTATCCGAGTAATTTGATTACTCGGAGTACTGCAACGGTCATTAAGAAATGCGTTTTGACTTTATGATGATGTGACTCGTTTGGATTCATGTAATATTTCCTAGCAGATTGATTGTGCTTTTTTGCCGATTTCAGCCTTTCGATGCATGAACGTGCCACATTTCCCGAAGGCAACTCTTATTTCGATCAAACATACCCCTTCAATGACTTTCTTTTCATGTTCTTTGACACCCTAGTTTCATTGATGCCCATCTTGAATATAGACCCAACACTATTTATTTTGTTTTGATGAAACTCTCTCTTCACTCAAGTGTTTTCACCTTTTATTGATATGCATTTTCTATCGACAACCATATTTCGATGAGTTATCCATTGAATTCATCAATATTGGATTTTCAATGAAAAGTCCCAATTCGCCATGCACTCTAATTCTTTACTTGATATCTTGTTTTCATCGAAACCCCTTTTACTTCGATGAGATCTCATTCCATTTCATCGATCTGTGACTCTGTCCAGAGGGCCCCACTTCATATCACTTTCGATGAGTCTCGTGCTTCGGAAGATGCTTTTGGGATTTCACCGATATGTCCTTTTTATCGATTACTTCTGGTACTACAACGGTCATTAAGAAATACGTTTTGAATTTATGATGATGTGATTTGTTTGGATTCATGTAATATTTCCCGGTGGATTGATTGTGTTTTTTTGCTGATTTTTGCCTTTCGATGTGTTGGTTCCCAAAACCACAAATTGAAAATCAAAGAGTTTTGCCACTTCTCTTAATGACTTCCAAATTAGTCCTGGACAACAAACGGGAATGATTGACATATCAAATTCCCCTACACTTCAGGCTTCGCTAAACCAAGGTGGGTGAACCTATACCTGAAACCTAAATCTGCAGGTTAAAGACCTTTCTATAGAAAAATTAAGAAATTTAGTGACTTCAAGATGGCAATTGTTCTTGAACCTAATTTTATTATCTGAAAACTATGACCGCTTTCTTGTAAATGAATGTTTATAAAGTAGTGATTGTATGAATTAGAAATATGATTCCTTGATGAAACTTGCTCTGGAGACACTTGATTCAAATATGTAAAATCAATAAAAGACCAGTGCCTTGATTCCTTACTTGGTTTCATATCATTTCAAATGAAAAATCCCATGTTTAACCTTGGAGACAGTTTTAATAACTTGTTAATGAAACAAGACCATCATCTTAGAGGCTTCTATATGAACTGTAATTAAAATATAACATCCAATTAGTCTTACTAAATTTAACTTTACTTTGAAAGACCAATAAGACAATTCAAAGTTTGCCAACCAATCCTTCAAACTGATGTTCAAACTGAAAATCAATCTTAATTACGACAACATAAGACTACACAATGAAACAATCTATGCAAATAGATTTATCTAAGGAACTGATCAATCAATTGAAAAGATAGAGACCATCATGAATTAAAAACACTTGAATCTTTATATTAAAAATATGATACTTAAACTGGTTGATTTCAGTATATATCATCCATCAACTTGATACTTCTAGATTAGCGAGTTCATAAGAAATGCATAAAAGATTGTCTTGATATAAAACTATAAACTTGTGATATATGTCTTTCCTAAAAGATCCTCAATATATAGATTAGGATTCAATTTGAAAAATGCAAGGGCATACCCTTTCATTAAAACTAAAATTAACAAAAAAATAACTAGAAACTAACTACCTAAAAACTGCCCCAACAATATGAACAAACTGATAGACTATAAGATAAAGTCACATCTTTGAACACCCTTTTGATATTTATGGTTGATCTCCAAGCATTTGACCGCACTTCTAAATATGCTTCAATTATCCCTCTGATTTGTAGGTATCTGCATCATAGATGATATCTCTGACCACAATCTCCATAGTGGCGAAGTTTTCCATATGCTCAATTGTATCTGTCATATCTAGTCCATTAGAGCGGGCAATGTTAAGGGAGACACTGAGAAGACTTTGGAATTCCATAATCCATTTATCCTTATCCTTAATCTGTCCATTCTGATCTTCAACCTCTGGAAAACCATGCTATACTATTTCCTTACATTCATCAAATTCATTTTGCAATTCTGTGTCAAAGTCTTCATGTTTTCTCAACAACCTTTGTATTCCTTCAATAACTATGACATCTGCATTGGCCATTGTCTTATCATGCAATAAAGTTCCTAATCTGTTATAAATCCGATTGTGAGATACCGCATTATCCATATTCGTCTGATAAACAACCCAAAAATCTTCAAGGAAACCTTGCAACTTTTCAAATCTCTTGGTCAGTAAAATAGAGGTTGCATCAGCCCTCACACTCTGCATTTGCATTTTTAACCTTTTGTTTTCCAATTGCACTCCTTCACATCTCTTTTTCCATTGAGACCCATCATGGAATTGTGGCACAGGTTGTCCTCCTCTTTTTAGCAATTCTTCATATAGAACCTTGTACTGATCTCTTTCTCTGATCACTTTGACTAATTGTGCTTTATTAAATTTTGAAATATCGATTCCCATGTCAGCAGTAACAATAGGATCCACTTCACTCGCTTTGAATTTCATCATGTGGCCAAAAGCTTTGTCCATATCAATGATTTTTTGCCTCTTATTTGGAGGGTAAAGAGCCCACAAAAGAAAAGCCTCTTCATTCTGGTCAAATCTAGAGCCGATATACACATCATTCACTCCATGAATATCCAATTTAAAATCCTTATTCTCAAAATGTGACATGCTATCAAAAATAAATGATGCACTCATATCCCATCCTGGAAATATGATGATGCCTGCTTCACTAAGAAATTGTCTTCCCCTTTGAGGGGTTATAGTGGTCAAATCTAAACTGATTTCTTCCTTTAGTTTCCCCAAAAATTCTGATTCTTTTTCAGGGGTTACATTTGGGATAGAGTCTCTCAATTTTTTACCTTTGAAATTATACAAAAAGGATTTAAAATATTTTGACTTAATAAAAACATCATCAGACACAAAGGCAGAATACTCATCGTATCTTGCATCACTATGGATGTTTATCCTGGCAACAATTTGCTCTTGTAAGTCAGGTTCTTCTACTATGTCTAGTGCTTGATGCCTAGATATTATCTCAACTTCTTCTAACTTGCCTTCACTCTCCTCTTCTTTAGTTTCCATTTCTTGCAATCTCTTTTTATTTTCTTCCAATTTTTTATTTAATTCATCAATGGCCATCTGGGCCTCTTCCTCCTCCATGTTTCTAAACATATCCTTTGCTTCCAAGTAAACATGAAAATAATCTTCCAGATTTTGACTTTTCTTGCAATTGTGAATATATCCTTTAGGGTCATAATTGACCCTAGCAGTATATTTGAACAAATTGTATTCTTCAATCAATTTCCTATCAATGGCTTCATAAGCCTTTTTGGATACAATGGTAAAATCCCCAAAACTAAGAGTCCCAAGCATGAAAGTTTGCTTACACATATCTCCAAAATGTTTGGCATTTGAAACACTTAACTGTCTTACAATCTCCAGATAAGCAATCCTGTCTGCTACAAATTTTGGTAACACATATGGGGTTCCTTCAAAAAGATAAATCCTGAAGCAAGTAAAATCCTTATGAACAAACCAATCACCCTAGTTGTGATTGACAATACCTCTCTCATCAAAAACAACAGGTCTCAGAAATCTTTTAACTTCAGTGAAAATAGATCCTTCACACAAGACACCACACATTTGGTATAGTGGCTTTACTATTAGCTCTTCAAACTTAATGTAGTTTGACTTCACATATCATGAGTCCCAAACTGATGTCCATATTTGCACTAGTTGTTCTTTACCTGCTCTATCCACTGTGTTCAATTTTAAAATCATTGGCCACATGCCCCAAAATCTTCCATAAAATAAAATCAAATGCATCAACAACGAGTAAAACTTAAAAGTGGGCCCCCTGTTATCTCTGAGGTTCAAGAAACCCTCATGTAATTTCTCTGCAAGATAAGTAGTATAATCAAAGGGTCTTGACTCATATATCTGTACATTTGCTGCCAACACCAGCGACCCAACATTAGCTACATCAGGGACCCCTGTACCTCCAACCTGTTTGCATGACATATAGGTGCACTGTAAGTAGTATCTGAACATATCCATATTAAATGGGGGACCTTCCTCTTCTGTCAAAATGCCCTTCTCATGCCTATGGAAGGCTAAGTTCCACCATTTGTAAGTAGTATCCATTTTAACAAATTCCTCTTGTAGTTCTTCAAATGACAAGGGTACATCAGGGTTAGGGGCTAAGCTAAAAACTTCATTTATGGTGCCTCGACTAAATATGATAAAAACCTTGCCATTTGGAAATTGAATGCATCTCTTCACATAATTATAAATTTTGACCAAGACTTCGATCAGTCTGATATTTACGAAAACATTTGGAACAACCAGTTTACCTAAGTTGGTTATCCACAGGTTACAAATTGGTACTTCTCTGGCTTTTCTTAGAAAATGAAACAAGAAGAGTTCATAACTTCTCACCTTTGTCCATACGTCTCCAACCCCTTTAAACTTGTCTTCGAGCTGGTCTTTTATGGGCAAATGTTGTTTCAACCTTCTTGATTTTGGACCTGGAGACTGCAATTGATCAATAATGTCTTGATTCAATTTCCGTGTGGGAGGGACTTCCATTGTTTTTTATTTTTTAGATGTGGATTTTGAGTCCTTAGCACTCCTCTTTATTCCTGATGAACTTGAATCTTCCATGATGCATGAAGAACTATGAGAAACAATTCTCACCTTGTGTGTTTTTTACTAAGACGCAGTCTGCATTTGGTTCTTAATTCGCCTCGTGTGAGCTATTAATCTACTCAATTGTAAGCATTAAATACATGCTACTTTGGTTTCAGTTTTGAATTGCATCTATAACGGCCCATCGGTATATGATTTCCCGATGAATTACTCCCTTGGTGTCGTCAGCAATGTTTCATTCCTTATGTTACTTTGTTGTTTATCAGCGTGTGTCTTCCCGATGTCTCCATCGGGTATCAACATAACCTTGAATAGCTTATGCCGATAGTTATTTTTCTCTGATGACCCTCCTGCTTTATTATTTCCATCGGGTATTGGGATAGCTTGAAATGATACATCTCGATCTCTTTAAGTTATGCCAATGACTAATATCTCTCTTCCTATCGATGTAAGTTCTACCGATAGCATTCTCGGTTATCGACAAAATAATAATTTGCATGTTCTGATAGTGAAAGCTACATCGATGATACTTTAGTAATTACTAGGTCGGTGTATATCCTCTTGATGTGTCTATCGGGTATCGGGATAACTCCTATCCCCTTCTTGTGATAATTAATCACTTCCCAATGACCTTTGGCTTTGCTAAGGTACTTTCTTCGGGGTAAGCTACACCGATGGTTTGATATGCTTATAAAATGTGCTCCCCTTAATGAAATACACATGTTTATGATTTCTTATATAAACTGAACAAAAGCTCACAAAAGCTCACAAAAGCTCAATCTTTGAGATATTACATAGATCTTGCTTCTTTGACTAAATTTGTCAAAGAAAGCCTTATCTTACTCAATGCTAGCACATAAGTGCCCAGTTGATGGTTGACTCTCTAGAGACAGATCATAGATGGATGGGAATCGATGTTGTAGGATCATTCCTCCACATAAGGCACAACTGACAATCACATTGTAGCATGGTTACAAAGATTAAAGATAACATATTCATATAGAAACTTTGTTCAACATTAAATCTTTCAAACAAGTATTAGTTAGAAGGTTTGTGTCCTTACAACATAAAACAATCTTAAAACAACATAAAAGTCTTAAATAAAAAGTCATAAAATGGGGCTCATCAATAATCATCTGCATTGCTAGCGAGATCAAAATCTTGATCACTAGTGTCTACATCTACTTGATTTTCTTCCTCCTCGTCATTTGAGAAATGCAATACATTCTCTCTCCCAATTTCTTCATCTATAATCAAAATTTATTCTTCAAACAGTCCCTCATTGTCTTGATCCACTTCTTCGAATGTTTCTTGTAAATTAGCATGTTGCCCATCAAGCATTACATTGACAACTTCCATGAATTTTTCATTTTGAACGAGACTCTATTTGAATGACATAAGACCATTCCGGGCTTCTTACAAAATCAATTAGAAATGACTAGTTAATTTTAAGAGGGGAAACATACGGCTCATCTATCTCTTATAAAAATTGTCGTGTATTTGCACGCACAAATCCATACTCATCAAATTGTACAACGGATGGTCGGATCCACTTACATTTTAATAATATAGGACTATTTTCATCAAAATCCACTTGAATAATATCTTGGATGAATCCAACATAAAATTTCTTGTCATTTCCATGAAGAAATTCAACACTAACAACACAATCACAATTAGTCTTTCCTTTGTCTTTTTCTTCCACTCTTACGTGACTACCATAGGCCCACATTCCACTAAATCTCCCCATAAATGTGGAGATTGTGAAAGTTCACTTTCCTCTGTTGTTATGTCATGACCTCCTTCTTTTGCATCATTGATTGCATTAGCAATCCATTCTTCAAATTTTGGAAAAAAATCTCCTCCAATCAAATCATGACGGTTGCGCTTTTGAGGTCGATGTTACATCCAAGTTTGATTCTCTTCTTCATATTTTCTACATAAAATAATGACGTATAAATAGTAAGATTAATAATATAAATTTGTAAATGCAATTGAGTAAATAAATTATCATGTAATTTCTTTTTAACCTGCACCACTTATCGAACAAAGATGTGTTTTGAAGAATAAAGACATATATTGCACTTCTTTCTTGATATGATAGCTTGAAGTGACATCCATTGCCTTCTAATACTTCACCTACAATTGTATCATCTTCGTCATCATCCCATACACGTCGATTGACATTTTTAAAATCCTTCATATATTCTGTGCAAAATCCCATGGCCTCTTGCATTGAATATCCCTCAGACATGTTGCCTTCTAGTTTTGTCCTAGTACGAACATTTTTTTTTAAAACCTTCATATATTGTTCTATAAGATACATCCATCTCGTTCTTATTGGGCCATAATGCTCTAGTTCATATTCTAGATGTATCAAAAGATGCATATAAATCTTAAAGATTGCTACTAGAAATTCTCGTTCCAATAGACAAAGGACTTCAACAATCTCCTCCCTCAAACTATCAAAGTTAGAAGGATCTAATACATGTAAGCTCATTCTCTTTAATATTAGGCCCAACCTTATAATTGCCAATCTCAGCCCCTTTGCCAAACTTGATATATTTACCATAATAGGTAAGATATTCTCGATTATGACATGATAGTCATGGGTCTTGAGGCCTCTTAAGCTATTAATGTCAGTTTGGCTTCTAATGCTACTACTTAAATATCCAGTGGGAAAGTGAGTCTGAGACATCAATTGTAAGAATTGTGCACGTTGTTCCTTTGTCCAGATGTAAGGAGTGCCAGGTTTTCTATATTTTTCATTATCATATTTTTCAACCCAAATATTTTGACAAATCTTTATTTCTTGAAAGTCTTCAGGTGATGAAATAGTATCTAAGGCACCAAAAAGAGTTTCTATAATAGCATAGGCTATATTTTTCTCGGTATGCATAAAGTCAACAGTATGCCTAATGGCTATATCCTTAAAGTATGGCAACTTATACAATATGCACAACCGCTTTTCACCGCTTTCATTACATGGATCATTTATACTACCTGCAATCCCATCATTTTCAATAAATGACATTCTTTTTTGTCCATACTCAATAATGTAATCACCTATTATTAGCAATGGCACTTCACGATTCTCTTCTTGACCGTTGAAACGTGTTTTTTGCTGATGATATGGATGATCCATTTTAAGGTAAGCACGATGCCCACAATAAATACACTTACACAAACTCCTTGAGTGCCTCACAAAATCCTTAAAGTTGCAAGCAGGACATCCATGGTATCTGATGCACGCTAAAAAGGACACAAGAGAACACAAGTTCAAACGTTAGTATTGTTAGTGACAATAAAAAACAAAAGATAAATGAAACTATGATCCTAAACATGCATACCAAGAGAGATATAAAATAGATAATGAAAAGCATACAAAAATGAAGGAAGGAAATAAAACCCCCCAAGATGCTCTCCAACATGCTCATAGTTGCTCATCCCTTGTTCCTCTCCTCTCCAAGATCCACACGAGTGTAGCCCTCAACTTTTTGCACTCTCTATGTATGTCTTATGGAGATTCAAGATTATGAAAATGATGCACTAATTACTTATGCAAGTGTAAACAAGTAAATATGAGTAAGCACCTTAATTATTCTATGTTAATTTTAGCCAAAATAATAACACAAAATGCTTCTAAAATGCTCTCTCTCAAAGTGACTATAAATCTGATGCATAAATATTTCTGGATCCTTTTGAAGAAGGAATGGGCTCTATTTATAGGAAAAATGGAGAAATGGATGGTTGAGATTGAGTAATCTCAACAAAGGCCAGGATTGATGGGTTTGTGATCCATGTGATGACTTTCAACCCAATCCCATGATGACAAATGTCAACATGAGATGGCTTGAGAGGAGAGGGAAGAAGCATTAAATGCTTGAGATAACATGAAGGTTACCATAGGAAGGTTTGGTTAGGCTTGACTCAATGGATAACGTTTTTATCCAAGGGTAATGCTTTTATCCAATGGATAAACTCTTGTGAAAGAGTTAGTGGGGATAACTATGGTCAAAGCAATAAATGTTTGAAGAGACACATGAGTTAGATGGGGGTTAAGTTAGAGGGAAAGTCTCTAACCATCTGGGTGAGTTGAGTTAACCATTAATGGTTATGTAAGAGCCATAAGTGGTTTGGAAGACTTTGAGGGTTAACTTGTTGAAGACATAAAGCCTTTAATGCATTTAAAAGACTTTGAGGCTTTGAGAAGTGACTTCTCTTTGCTTAGGAATGTGACAATAATTAGGATATGGATTAGGCTAATTAGAAGGGGTTAAAAGAGTCTAGAAGGGGATTAGAAAAGTCTAGAAGGGGATTTAGGATGATAGTGGGTTTGGTGGGTGAGAGAAAATAGGATTTTAATTAAAATAAAATTCATTTATTTCAACCAAATAGGTGCAACTTGCATTTGTAGGAGAATGCAAGTGGGGTGGATTTTTAAATAAGTATTGATTTATTTTAAATGAGAGGAATGAGGAAAATTAAATAAATTAGATTTATTTAATAACTAGGTTATAGATAGGGGTTTTAATTTAAATAAATTTATGTAATTTATTTAAAAATAGCAGAATGGGGGTTGAATGAATGAATTAAATGTGAATTTAATTAATAGAGGAATACTAGTGTATCAAATAAATATTAAATATTTATTTAATCTAGTGGACAGATTTATGTGTCTACAGTATCCATGAACAAAGAGACTAGATAATGTGCCATACACAGGAAGATCACGAATCATAAACAATAAGGAAGCTCTTAAAGTGAATTTGATTGAATGGCTATCCCTTAAAGATTGAATTGCTTCAATTCCTTTCCACAATTCCATTAGCTCATCATACAATGGCTCTAGATAAGCATATATTGTTTCTGAAGTCACTTTTCTTTCCTGGTATAATCAATGGTAATATTAAGAAAAATGGTTTAGTTGCTAACCATGGAGGCAAGTTATAATTTATTAGAAACACTGGCCAAGTTGACCATTTAGTACTTTGATCTGAGAATGGGTTCATCCATCTAGAGCCAAACCCAACCTTATATTACGAGGATCTTAAGAAAAATCAGGTCATCTATTATCAAATTCCATCCACATCCTTGAAACAGGCACATGTCATTGTTTTCCATGAGTGCTCTTATTTTGGGCATGCCACTGCATAAGTTCAGCAATGTCTCTGCACCTATACATTTGGATTAATCGTGGGATTATCAGAAAGTGGCGAAGAACTTTTCTAGGAACCACAGGTGATTTCAACCCTTGTCTACGCTTCATGACATTTTGGACATTCACTGTCACTTACAAGATTTTTAAGAAATAATATACAACCATTCACACATCTGTGGATGTTTTCATACCCCAAGCTGAGCTTACTAATTTGATTTTTACATTGACTTTGTTTTGTTGGCAATGTGGAGTCAGCTGGTAACAATGAACTTAATAATGCCAATAACTGATCTACACTCTCATTTGTCCAACCATGCACCACTTGCAAGTTAAGAATTTGAAGGATTGTTGTCAAATGACTTAACTTACAATTAGCATAAATAAGCTTTGAAGCATCCTCCATTGACTTGGTCCAATCATCTCTTAGATCCCCATTTAGCATTCTATCAACTTCAAACACTTCGTCAAACATTTATGCCTCTTCATCTATGTTTGGTGCCACTTCATCTATGTTTGTTGCTGCTTCATCTATGTTTGTTGCCTCTTCATCTCTCACAGTTTGCAATTATATCATATCTTCATAATAATTGTAATCCCAAGGTCTTATCTTATACCACTATGCCCACAACTTATCTTTGAGATCTATCTTACCTACTAAGAGTTTACCTACTAAGAGTGGAATATGTGTGTGTTTCCTATCAACTTACTTTCAGGAATAAGGGTTTCAAATTACATCTGAATTTGTTGTAGAGGGACTCAACATTGGGGTTGGTTTGGAAATCCCAATAAAAAATTTGATAATAAAATTTATAAGATTATCTCGGACGAGATTAATATCAATCTAATTCAAAATGTAAAAAAATCTAAATCAATTCCTAATCTTGAATCCTTGATCGATGAACAAACAATATCACCATTAGGTTTGAATGAGAAACCGATAATTGAATCGATTATTGATGTATTCGATAATGGAAAAAATTACATGGAATGTATTTTCTTTGTAAAAAGAAGCTCTCAATGAATTTTGATTAGAGAGTTTTAAAGGATTCAACCAAACTGACTTCAAATTCGTTGCAGCAAACTCCGATTTTCTTGCCCGCCTTTTCAAAAGTCTTCAGGCCCTATCCAAACAAGCTTTATTGCCCATGCAAGTGCTTCAATACCTGTCCATGAGAATAAAAAACGTAAAAAATAGTCCACATATGACACATTCAAGGCACATTCAAGTAACTAGTGATATTCAATGATGACACATTAATGATTTATATTAATGATTTATACTCTGATCCAAAGAAATTCAAATACTACATAATCATGAAAGTTTTGTTTCATACATAAATTTATACAATATTGAAATCTCATTTTATATATCTTACTATCGACGTAACCATTGCACTTTATTTGGTGCAAGTGCTAGTTATT
Organism: Cryptomeria japonica; assembly: GCF_030272615.1. Lineage (NCBI taxonomy): Eukaryota > Viridiplantae > Streptophyta > Pinopsida > Cupressales > Cupressaceae > Cryptomeria > Cryptomeria japonica. The sequence continues at coordinate 71,611,304 of NC_081410.1, forward strand.
TTGTGGATGACTAATGGAAAGAAGACGAAATCTATGCACTTTACAGGGCGCTAGTCTTTTCAAGTAAAAGTTAAACTCAGTTAGATTAACTGTTGTAACAAGAAAATAGTGGAGTAGTACTGGAAGTTGGAATAGTTGATAGATCCATTCCAGCAGTGGATTCAAAAATTGTCTCACAGGAGTTATACGTGAGATTCTAGGAATTAGTGACTCTTTAGCCCAAGAGGAGGAAGGCACTGATCAGTCATTAAGTTACATTTAATCAATTCAAATATTTACATTTTTAGTTTTAGTTTGAAGATATAAGAAGGAAACAAAAATAGGAAGTAGGGATAAATACTAGAAGAAGCTAAAGAATTTTATATGAGAAAAGAGATATCATTTTGAGATAAACAATCAAAATCAGAATGTAGTAGAGAGGCACAATCTGCTATTAAAAACATCATCTTGAAGAATCAGTTGGTGAAGAGGTATACCCACCTAGGTCCTAGAGAACCTGAAGTGCAGGGAGTGAATAATCCTAAAGGAACACTCTGTAAGTTGGCCAAATCAATTGGAGGGCTTGAAGATAGGATTTGGTATAACCTTATAACTTTCCAATCTATTGATTTGGGAACCAATAGGATCCATGAAAATTTAAAATAAATTATTGAAATGGATGAATATAATAATATATATCCTCTTAATCCCAAAAAAATTCACTTGAATCACTAAAAAAGCATCTAATTTTCACATTTTCCAAGAAAGAGCCCAAAATAGATAAGATTGAGATCTGAGTACCTAATAAAAAAATTGCATAAAAAGACCTGAGATCTAAATAGGAGACATTAAGAGGTTTTTGACTATCAGCAATGAGGGTTTCAAGTTACCTCTGAATTTGTTGCAGAGGACCTTGCTTACTTCGAACATGTTGCAACAAACTCTGAATTCCTTACTCACCTTTTCAAAAGTCTCCAGGTCCTATCCAAACAAGCTTTATCGCCCATGCAAGTGCTTCAATACCTGTCCATGAGAATAACAAATGTAACTACTGATATTCAATGATGACACATTCAAGGCACATTCAAGTAACTAGTGATATTCAATGATGACACATTCAAGGCACATTCAAGTAACTAGTGATATTCAATTATGACACATTCAAGTCACTCTTTGATAAAAGAACAATAGTAAGACTTGTGATAAGATAGTGTGTTATCTGCAACAAACTACAATACGGTCAAATCCAAAGATTATGGCCAATAATAAGCCAAAATCAATGACAAAGAACAATAATAAGCCAAGAATCTTAGCTTAATAAATGCAACAACCAATACATAGTAATAGATTCAATCTTTTAGTACCAAAGAACACTACAAGTTAACATCTCAAAAACTGCAGAAGCCAGACAATATAATGAAAAATGTGTTTCCTTAATCAAAATGACACTATCATAAGTTTCCAATATACTTTGATATAATAGTCAAATAATGGTTAATTTAAACTATATATTTTAAATAAGAGTTATTTGATCATATAGAAAATATAAATGGAAATTAGGTCCAATTGACATGAAGATAACGATAGTCATTGCTAAAATCAGTTTGAAGTGTATTCATTTAGGGACCTTTCATAAAATATTGTCAACTTTCACATCATAAAAAGATCTTAAAATATTCATTGTTTATAATGATAAGAATTTGATTGTTCCATACACCTTCCTTTACTATTTTAAAAATTCCATCGACCAAAATATTGTGTAACAGTAGTATGGAGTGCATTCCATCTATTTTATGCCCAAAGATTTCATCATATGACTTTCTTTTCAAAGGCACCCAAAATTTGATGTGTAGTTACTTCTAAAATCTCTAAAATAACCCTACTTCTTGGTGTTGGCATCAGTTCTAAGATTTTATAGCAAGGGTTTCTATATTTTAAATGCCTGTATTAAAATATCCATTACACCCCCAACATTCAATTGGTGTGCTGGTATATAAGAAATATATGCATATCAAACCTTCTTCCTAAAATCTTTATTTTTTGAAATCATGAAAATATTACATAATTTAAATGAAGGCAACCAAAAGAATGCAGAGAGATAAAAAAACTCCATAGAGCAACTATTTTACATACCTCAAATACAAAATTGTAGGGTGGAACAATAAAAAATGGCAAATCAAGGAAAGAATGAAAGATCCACACCAAATTCTTATACAATGCAGTCTAGTTGAAGGATTTTCATTCAACACAAGATAGTTAAGGGGTCATTATGATGATTTGTTTGAAGGTTCATAAGTTAAAGGTAGTCACTACCATATAAAGAGTGAATAAATTGAAGAGCCTGATGAATTGCCAGCGTAGCATGAGGATGCATGATGTTAATAATAGCAAAATGATATTATGATAGTGGCAAAACTACAAAAAAATTTGATCATATTTTTATTGAGCATGAAAGCAACCAGCTTGAGCCCATGAATGATAGGCATCCTATTGTAGAGTATCAACCCTTGTTGAACAAGGGCGTCACATTTTTTGAGGCTCAATCAATGCAAGGAGCCATCCTCTTTGCTTCATAAGTAGGTGAAGAAATATGAATGCACAAAGTTGGTAATGGTGGCTACAGTGATATATTTCAGTTGAAGGATTTTCATTCAGCACAAGATAGTAAAGGGGTCGTTACTGATAGTAATATATGTGCAAATTTTGTTTGCATCTTTGTATAAAACATGACACGAGTTGAAAAGTTTGAAAATTAAATATGAAGTGGTTTCGATTCACCATTTTGTATATAAGCAGAGAGGAGAGGTTGATGTCTTTGTTTATTTGCCTACAAAACAATGATGAAATGGGTCATGGTTATTATTACAACCATAAGTTGAATACATGAGATATTCCTTGACTCAAATGAATGATAGTGTAATGATTTCTTCAAAACCTGCTACTTTCTTCCCTAGCTCTCTTTCCTCTCAGCTACATAAGACTATTTTTCCTTATAAAACTATTGATCTAGGTTGGTTGAGTTCTTGTTTCCTTTGTAAGAATGAACATTCCAAAAGGATCTACCTATGCTTATTAAGGCCCCGATAGTTTGAGGTCAAAAGATACCAGGGGTTCTAACCACTTTGGGGTGAATATGGATATAGAGTTTAATATGAAGAGTATGGTAGGCTAAGGATCCTTTCAAGGTCAAGAGTTAGAGATGCTATAAGACAATATGATGTTTGAATCAAACACAATGAAAAAAACTATCAAAATTATAGTGATATGTTAGAAAGGGGTATTCTTGCAGTCCAAGGGTTTTGTCTCAATTTTCACAATCAAGTGACAAAGAGTTTTTAAAAAGTCTTTCAATGATAATAACAAAACATAGTCTTTCGAATAGTCACAACTTTTAGAAGAGAACAGGCCAGATTCTCACAATCAAGAATCACTGCTAGAAGTTATTAACGCTTGCATGAAAGATTGTAGCAGCATTCGACATAAACCATTGCAACCCTAGCACAGATAGGAATGAATGAATGAATGAAGGTTTGTTAGCAAATCCATCAAAAGGGCAGAGATATTCAATCATGGGTCCTATCAAAGAATGCATTGCAGAAGATACTATGATTGAATCAAAAGAACACAATGCATAAAATCCTAAAAAAGGTTATAAAGCCACAAAAGATAGTTGTGAAGACAAAGATATAGACACTTGAAGGGTCTAATAACTTTGCAGAGTGACAATGGTTAGTCTAAGGGCATAATAATGAAGATCAAAACCCTCAAGGTTAGACAAAGATAATCCAATCATGAAAATATACTGAAGAAGGACAAGTAAATGACCTAGAACAGTAATATAGAAGCACTATCAAAGCAAAATCCCCGTCAAAAAGTTAGGACAGTCATGGGCAATGGGTGCAGACCTCAAAAGATGAGAGCAATTTTGATGATAATAGTAGAGCAATTTTGGACACTTAAAGGAGATTTGACCTGAAAAAAGACACTTTATAGATATGCCTATATATTAGCAGCAATTTGCATCCCAAAACTTTCATTTTTGGAACATTTGGGAGTCTCTCAAGGCATGAAATAATTTCTTTCTGACATCTGAGCTCTTAGAATCTAATCAATCATTTGATCATCATGCAAAATCAGTTGACTATATATGAATGCATCTCTATATTTATCAATAGGCACACTACCCTTGCTGCAACTATTGCTTCAAAAGTAAACAAGGCAAAACCAAGAGCCAACAGTACATTTAATGTTAACAGCAAGATGAATACATACTCACAGGCTTTGTAGCAGCTGGAGATAAAGATAGACACGAGATGAAAGCATATATTCTATGAATAAGCTACCGCCTGGAGATGAAAAACTTGGCGCCATTCATTTTCCGCTTGATATGCTAAATGTTTTTCACACAAAAATCCACTTGGTGCCATTCATTTGCCCTTAATTAGCACCTCAATATGCTAAAATTCAAGTTTTTCTATGTTTATTTTTTATTTAAGCCAATCAAAATATTTTTAATTTTTAATTTAAGATAATTTAAATAATAATTTAAATATTCAAGAAAATAATTATTTTGTCTTTAAAAATTGTCTTAAACCTCCTTTTTATATTGTAGTAGTGGTGAAATATTATTATTTTTATTCTTATTATATTTTTAATGGAAATAAAAATATAATATAATATAATACATATGCTAATGTAATTATTTATTATTTATAAATAAAATTAATATTTAAAATGATTAATAATTTACAAACAAAAATATTACAATCGATCATTTTAAAAAAAAATATCTATTATAAACCAAAAGTTATGTATAAATGCGCATAGAATATAAAGTACCTAGTTTGAAAGCAATGTTGTTTCATTTTCAATTAAAAGCTAAATAGAGGAAAGTACCTAGTAGTTGAGCGCATTCCAATTCTTGTGATAGAAATTGTTAATTTAATGCCCTATACTTGCTGATTTAATGTCCAACTTTTGTATAATGTGTTATCAAATGAGGGATACCTCATGACTAATAGTATAGAGGAGTAGTAGTCATTTATTTAGCCATTTTTATTTATGTGACTAATCATTTAGTTGTGCTTCTTACCTAATGACCAAATTAGCTATTTATTTAGTCATTTATAGTTATGTTCTCTTACTTGATGACCGAATTAGTCATTTATTTAGTAATTTTTATTTGTGTGATCTCACCCAATGACCAAATTAGTCATTTATTTAGTCATTCATAGTTTTTTTGTAAAAAATTGCTAAAATTTGGTCTCATGACTAAAATTTTTGGTCACGTAGTCATTTATTGGTCATATTTCTACTAGTGACTTCTTCTTCTAGAATCCCATTTAGAAAGGCTAATTTGATATTCATTTGATAAACTTTGAATCCCTTATATGCAGCAAATGCCAACAGCATCCTTACTCCTTCTAATCTAGCAATTGGTGCAAATGTTTCACCATAATCCTCACCTTCTTCTTGAGCATACCCTTTACAAACTAACCTCGCCTTGTTTGTTACAATTCTTTCTTGTTCATCCAATTTATTCCTAAAGACCCATTTTATTCCAATTGCATTCTATAGTCATATAAATCTGTCCATTTTAATTAAATAAATATTTCGTATTTATTTGATTAAAAATCCACTAGCCATCAGTTAATTAAATTAACATTTAATTAATTCATCTCCAAACATTTTCCTATTAATTAAATAAATTATTCAATTTATTTTAATTAATTCATTATACCAAATTCACAAATCAATTAAATGAATAAATCATATTTATTTCATTTAATCCCCTTTTCCTCTTTTAAATAAATTAAATAAAACATTTATTTAAATCATTTATCCCCCCACTTGCATTTTCCTACAAATGCAACTTGCACACATTTAAATTAATTTTATTTTAATTAAAAAAACCTATTTTCCCTCACCCACCAAATCCACTTACAATCCTAACCCCCTTCTAGATTCTTCTAAACCCTTCCTAATTAGCCTAATCCATCCCCTAATTATTGTCACATTCCTAAGCAACTTGGAGTCACTTCTCAAAGACTTCAAAGTCTTTGAAAAGCATTTAATGCTTTGTGTGTTCAACAATCTAACCTCTAAAGTCTTCCAAAACCACTAATGGCTCTTACATGACCATTAATGACTCTTACATAACCATTTATGGTTAATTCAACTTGCACTCATGTGTCTCCTCAAGCATTTATTGCTTTGACCATGGTTATCTCTTTTGCCTTTGCACAAGAGTTTATCCATTGGATAAAAGCTTTATTCTTTGAATAAAGATTTTATTCATTCAACCTAACCTTGACCTTAACTCCCAAGTTAACTCTCAGGTCATGTCAAGCATTTAATGTTTATTCCCTCTCCTCTCAACCTATCTCATATTGACACTTGTCATCCTAGGATTGGGTTGAAAGCCTTCACATAGATTGAATACCATTCAATCCCGACCCTTGTTGAGATTACTCAATCTCAACCATCCATTGCTTCATTTTACCTATAAATAGAGCTCACATTCCTCATTTTCATATCCTAAGCATTCTCAAGAATTTAGCATTCATAGTCATAATCTTGAAAACTTGTATGCATCTAAGATATAGAGAATTTTAGAGAGCATTTAGCATAAATCACTAAATATCTTGTCACTTTGGTTTAAAATAAATCATTTTAGCATCATAGCATCTAGTATTAGTTTTTTATTCACATTTAGAGCAAATACTTCAATCTCAAACCTCCATAAGCATCCATAGTGCAAAAAGCTGTTGAGAGTTACACTAGTTTGGAACTTGGAGAGGAGAGGAACAAAGGAGAAGGATCTAAGAGCATGTTAGGAAGCATTTGGAGATGCCTCATCATATTTACTTCCTTGGTTAACCCGACGTGAATCCAAGCACCCAAAACAATGTTTTAAAAACTAACATGTTTGAATGTTGAACTTGACACACAGGTCGCACTTTAGCGCTTTTAATCACGTTGTAGCGCTATTGCAAGTTGACATTATAGCGCTATTGTTTTTACAATAGCGCTTTTGTCTCAAGTTTGGCGCTATTGACATTTATTTGGTACTTTTGTGTTTGTTTTAGCGCGTTTGAGCTTGTTCTGGCACTTTTGTGTTTGCTGTCAGGATTTTTCTTTTAGCGCTTTTGTCTTTGTATTAGCACGTTCATGTTAAATAGCGCTTCTGTTTGCACACAGAATGATGCTATTGTAACAGAATGTTGTAAAAATGACCTTGTAACCGAAAAAGTGATTTTTCTTAGGCTTGTGGAAGCCCCCCCCTAGATTTGGATTTTACTAACTATTTGTTCCTTGTGCAAGTCTAAACTAAACTCCTTTAAAAAGCAAAATTTTGTTTTTGGTGCTCTAAAAATGAACAAAAGCAATTTTTCATTTCTTGCAAGTTAGGACAAATTTGTTTTTGGTGCTATAAAATTGGACAAAAACAAACTTTCATTTCCTCGCAAGTTAGGATCGCTTCCTTTTGGTGCTATAAAATTCACAAAAACAACTTCGTTTTCTTGCAAGTTAGGCTTCATTTTTCTTTGGTGCTTAAATCAACAAGGCAAATTTATTTCTTGCATCAAACTAAAGATTCACAATCAACACTTCCATTTTGGTGCAAATAAAATTTCGCAATCCACTTGTCTCATTTTGCAAGCGATTTTACTTCAAGCAAAAACGTGTTTTTCAATTTAGTTGACCAGGATTTCAAGTTCCTAGTTACAACACATTTTGCCTTTGAAAGTTAAAAAGAACACCATGATTGTTGGAGAAACATCTCCAAATAGATTAGATCACATTTCAATGAAAATCAATTAAAAAAGAACAAGTGCTTTTCGTGATTGGCACACTTGTGCAAAAAGTTGGTCGAGTGGTCCTACTTCTAACACACACTATCCTCTCCCTTGGATTTCGTGCTCCTAGGTGTAAGAGAAAAGTGTTAGTAACACTCAAATTTTTATCTTTTTAAGAGAGGCCTGCCAAGAGACACATCACTCTTGGGAACGACCTCGTGCGGTAAATCCTTCGAGCCGCTATAGAAATCAGGAGAGAGCGAATGTTGTAGCCTTGGGTATAGTTGTTCCTACAGTGTAACTTGCCGAAAGGACAAATGGACCCCACCACAAGTTACAAGGCTCTTAAGTGAGTCACTGCAGAATGAACTTATGTCCAAAGACATCAAAAATTACTAAACACCTTTAAGTAGTATCCCACCCATTCTATTGATTGAGGATATTTGTGATATAATTCAGTGCAAGAGCATAGATGGTTTTGCTCCTGAGATACTCACCATACATATTTCCTTGAGTAGAAACATAGCTTTTTGAAAAGTCACTTGTGGCTTGATGAAAGTGGTGACTCCCCCATCATAGGGATCATCTATTTGTTATGCTCGTGCAAGACTTAGTATATCACATCCTTACCTGCCACGACGGGATTCATAAGGTATGTAGTACCAAAGTTGAAGAAATATCAAGATGTGGGCTGAATTTATCACAATTGGTCATTTGATCTTAGGAATACAAAGTGTTTGAAGTGTTTTCATTTTAGTCAAGACCAAGTACAAATTGAGCCGACTTCAGGCTTTGGAAAGAAAATACCTAAAATACACTTAAAGGAAAGGGTCATAAAAGTTCAAAGATTGGGTTGATCTAGACCCACACTTATTTGCACCTTTTGAGGCAAAATTCTTGTGTTTGTGTGCTTGCTTTGTTTTCTTGTCAAAGAAACATCATAAAATTAAAAAAATCAAAACAAGCATTCATCCAACCAAAAGATTTAAAAAAAAAAAAAAAAAAAAGAGTATCAAACTATATGACCATTCTTCACATCTTGAGAAAGCAGAATCTTCATCAACACATCAACTTGAAAAGAAGACCATTGAGCTCAAAGGCTTTGATCAAAAGGAGGATATTCTTCTATCTCAATAGACAAATCTTTGTCTCTCATAGATCTTTTCTACGTCACATGCGTATATACCTTCAAGGCAAATCAAACGAATTTGATCCAGAGTCATTAAACCGCAGAGCTTTTATGCAATATAGAGCTTTGAGTTATCACAAAAACCAAGGAGGCAAGATCAATCCCAACTTCTTCCCAGACATTTGTATCACATACAATGTAGCTCGAGAAATGCCACCAACGCCCAAAAGAGAAGAGGTATAATTTGTTCCATTTGTGACACAAAGCTTTTATTGAAGTTAACACATTTCATCCATTTCTCACCATCACATCATCACTTCATTTTCAACTCTCAAAACATTAAGAGGTTCTTGTCCTAAGTTCTCTTTTAGATATTGCTTGAATCAAACACAAAACATCACCTTTTAGATTGTTTCTTCATCTAGGATAAGCTCATCCTAAGAGACATATCTACACAAGTTAAAAACTAGTTTATGAGAGAATCCTCTCATTACTAGGTAGTTAAGTCTGTAACACATCTCAGATTTCTCTACACCTTATCACATCAAACCTTATAAAAAACACAACAAGTAATTCAAAGAAAGAACTTTGGTAACATCCACCTTTAAGTGCTAGAGATCCACATGCAAAACAAATCACCAAACATCAATCTTTTATTTCATCAACAACTCATCATCATTTTCACCCAACTTCAACAAAAACTCATAAACAAAATGGCTCATACCCGATCACAGTCAAGGCAACGAGAAATAGAAATTGAAGAAGAAGAGGAGGAAAATATCAATGAATTTCAAGAAGCACTTAGAGGAAATGCGAATGATGAAAACCCAAGTACTCCTACTCCTACAACAATAGAAAGGGCTCAACACAACCCTCTCTTTAACATACTTTTTGACGAAATACTAAGGAGCAATGTGGATGCTCACTTTTTAAAGCTTGCTCAAGAAGGAGCCAAACTCCCCTCTGACTTTGATCTTGCACAACTAAGACAAGCATCAGAATGACAAAGTCGCCATGAGGAAGAAAGAGGTAGAGATCACATCAGATATAACATTCCTCAAGGTAACCCACCTCCTCCTCCTCCAAATGACATAGAGATATTGCGGCAACAAGTTGAAAATCTTGCCTAACAACTTCGTAGTGGCGTAAAGACTAATCAATTTTCACTCAATGACATTTGTCCCTATCCCTTTGATAGGAATCTTTATATGCCACCTTTTCCACGAGGGTTCAAAACACCCAAGTTCGAAAAGTATAGAGGAAAAGGAGATCCTCGCGATCATGTCAGAGAATTCCATTCAGCTTGGCTCAAAGTGGCGTATGAAGATACATACCTAATGCACCTTTTTCCCCAAAGCTTGGAAGGAACAACCACATCATGGTTTTCTCGACTACCAGGTGGCATTATGACCTTTGAAGAGCTAGTTCAGAAGTTCTTGGCACATTACTCTCATAACATTGAACGTGATATCACCATGGCTGATCTATGTAACACTAAACAAAAACCAGGTAAACTATTCTCAGTATTCCTGCAACGATGGCATCAAATGTCTAGTAGACATTCTCTTCAGTTACCTGAACAAGAACTAGTGGAAATATTTATTTCCAACTTAAACGAAGAAATGGAATTTCACCTGGATGTCAAAGACACTGACTCTTTCAATGACATGATCACCAAAGGCTTAAAATGTGAGCAGGCTCTCATCAAGGACTTATCAAAATCTATAATGAGCCAAAGGATGCTCCTCACCCACGCTTCAATAGTGACAAACCAAGCTTCTGGAACAAAAACAAAAATGTTGTCAACGACAGGGTTGAGGATGCAAGAACTATCAAAAGTGCACAACCTGTAGTTCAATTTGCAGGACAGAATCCCCCACCTCATACTAACACAGTTGCTCCTCCAAATCAAGGCCGCATCACATCTCACGATGAACCTAGACCGCGTCAACAAAAACCAAAGTGAACATACACTCCCTTAGGGGAACCCATCGAAACAGTATTACGACAACTGGTTTCTCAAAATCTGGTAACCCTACCCAAAACATCAAACTATGAACCTCAAGTCAAATCTGCATGGTGGAGGGATACCGAACATTGTGATTTCCATCAAGGGAGAGGACATAAGACAAGCAATTGTCACAGATTGAAAGATCTTATTCAGGATCTTATTGACTGAGGTGAAATCAAAATCAAAGGACATGACCCGAAGACAACAAACAATGATCATCTTATGTTTAAAAATCCACTTCCATCACTAGATCAAAGGGGTCCTTCTACTTCAAGGAGAAACACAGATACCACCAATTATACGCAAGCCGCGTATAATTATACTGTGAATCACCTATACGATGCCAGTGAACAAATTGCAACTATAACCATCAAAAATCCCAGCTCCACTTGCAATGTTGTTACACATCACAACAAGATTACCATAAAAGCAGCTCCACAAGGTACCCCATCTATCCCAAAGCAGTATAATCTTGTGGAACGGTTAGACAAAACGCTCGCACTAATATCTATCTTAGAGCTATTACGCCTATCTCCATCCCATAAAACAATTTTGGATCAAGCTCTCCAAGATGCGTTAGTCCCTGCAAACCTAAATACAGATCAATTCCAAGCCATGGTTGGAAGTCTAAATTCATCACCTTGTCTCACTTTTTCCGAAAGTGAAAACTCTTCCTTCCAGCAACCTCATAACGCCTCACTACACATTGAAGGGTTTATCAACCAGCATAGAATCAAGCGAGTCTTGATAGATAATGGAGTCGGCCTGAATATTTGTACACTACAGTTGGTCACAGCTTTGGGATATGCAATAGAATCAGTGGATCCCCACAAGAAGATCATAATCAAAGCCTATGATGATGCAGAGCGTTCATCCAAAGGAGCTGTGGTACTACCAATCCAAGTGGGCCCTGTGGTGAAACACATCATATGTCAGGTTCTGGACCTTCCTCTGCCATACAATTTATTGTTAGGAAGACCTTGGATACATGTCATGCAAGTCGTTCCATCCACCTACCATCAGTGTATCAAATTCCCACATAACAGTGTAGAGATCACAATCCTGGGCGATGCAAACCCCTTTGCATATTGTCATAATATAAGTCATCAACTAGAGATTACCGTTCCCAACAATAGAGAAGCCATCTCCTCCACCTCATACGTAAGTCCAACCTCTCTTGCCAGTTCAAACACCACTATACCTAAGCAAGAAAAGCTCAAGATGAAAGTAGCAAAGGAAGGTTTGGGAGAATACAATTTGAGTCAACTCTTTTGTGTGGGACAAATACCTACTTCTCCTAGAACACATGGCAAACCTCAGCGGTTACTTCAAACACCACTGATCAAGCCAGCATGCACATTGACACCTTTCATCCTGGGGAAGAGTCAAGAAGAAGAAACTAGAGATGAGGACTTAGCGGAATGGATCTATAAAGATCCCATCACCACCGACATGCCACAAGCTAAGCTTCCCACAGATCAGTATGGCAAAGGCCTCCTCATTATCCAAAGGATGGGTTATGATGGTCAAAGTGCTTTGGGACCTTGCAAACGAGGAAGACATGAACCACTGTAGCCAGAATTAAAGCCCAAGGATAATACAGGCCTAGGATTTCAAAAGGAGATCTTTCCTAAGCTTAGATTCAAAGGAAAATCCAGCCAATCTCTATACCAGCCTATTACAAAGAGGTCACCTTTGATTATAAAAGTAGCATCAAACACCATCGCAACTGCCCCAGTGAGGCTAAAAATCTCAGCACAACCACCTACAAAACCCATCATCCCACAATCAAACCAATGATCCTATCAGCAGTGGCAATAACATCAATAGCACCATTAGCAGCAGCAACTGTATCAGAACCCACAACAATATCTACAACATCAACAGTTCCAGCAGAAGCAACAGAGTGAACACTATCAATACTCCTCGTATTAGATTCATTGATCCCCATCATCCTCCCTACAACACCGATCATTTCATCTACAAAGGTACATCAACCGATCACACTTGTAGTGTTTAACTCAAAGGACATCCCAGTATGGTTTAGTAATCAGATACTGGAAAGTGACTCAGAGACTGACTCACATGAATGGGAATTTGATTCCATCCAGCTTAATACTTCAAATGAGGAAGACACATCACTACCTCCACCTCGCAAAGACATCCTTGTTTATGAAGAAGCACAGATAAAGACCTCTTGGGTTCCTGAGCTGGAAAATTCTTCCACAGACCCTACGTCACATCCTACGCCTGATTCTGATAGGGAGAGTACTATCAACGACTTTCACCACATTGTCTTAACCCTCACTGACACCTCTAACGAACTTAACCTAATCGATGAAGTAATGCCCATTATCCATCCAGAACTCATTGAATGGAACCAACCTAATCCCCCATGTCTTGACCTTTTCCAAAATGATGAGGCACTTATTGACTTTTTGGAACTACGGGATAACATACCAAGCAGGGATCACAAAGATGGATTCACCATTGAACTTAATAGCGCAGCATACTTCGGGGTGGACGCCAAACCTTTCAGCTGCAAAAATATAACAATAAAACATGGATCTTCCAATGAAAACCACACCGTGGCACTGTTTGATTCAACAAAAGTAAAAAGAAAGAGCATATCCAATGGTGAAAACCACTTTGAGGCATCGGCGGATGAAAGGTTTGACATTCTCCCTGCTAGTACATAGTAGGAACGATCCACTATTCTCATTGAGGAAACAAAAGAATACAATGTGGGGACTCTTGAAACTCCTCACCTCATACATCTGGCATCTCTTTTAACTCCAGAGGAACAACCTAAGTTTGTAGAGTTCATCCAGAAGCACCAGATCAACTTCGCATGGTCATATGCAGACATGCCTGGGCTTGATCCCGATTTAGTCATGCATCACCTCACAGTAGCAGAAGGAGCCAAACCTGTCAAGCAGAAGCTTTGTAAGATGCATCCTCAGATTGCAGTCCTAGTCAAAGTAGAACTTAAGAAACTCCTGGATGTTGGTTTTATTCGACCAATTGATTATGCAGATTGGATATCCAATATTGTGCATATCGGCAATTGAAATGGGGGCATCCATATTTGTACTAACTTTAGAGATCTGAATAAGGCATGTCCTAAGGATGACTTCCCCCTACCAAACTTCGACATCATAGTGGACCTAACAACAGGACATGAGATGCTTTCACTCATGGATGGCTTTTCAGGATACAATCAGATAAAGATCACACCAGAGGATCAACATAAGATAGCCTTCACATGTCCATGGGGCACATACTGCTGGAATGTAATGCCTTTCGGTCTCAAGAATGCAGGAGCAACCTATCAACGAGCAATGACCACCATCTTCCATGACATGATGCATACTATAATGGAAGATTATGTTGATGACTTACTAGCAAAATCACTCACCAGAGAAGGTCATCTAGACATATTAGATAAAATCTTTGATAGACTGGAACAATATTATGTTCGGCTCAACCCAAAGAAATGTGTCTTTGGAGTAACCTCAGGGAAGCTTCTAGGATACATTGTCTCAAGCAAAGGCATTGAGGTCGATCCAGCAAAGGTCAAAGCAATCATGGACATGCCACCTCTAAAGAATATCAGTCAGCTAAGGACATTACAAGGACGGCTATAATCCATCTGAAGATTCATTGCACAGCTGGCAGATAAGTGTCACCCCTTTACACATCTGCTACACAAAAACATCTACTTTCAGTGGGATATCAGATGCCAGCAAGCATTCGAGATGCTTAAAGACTATCTCATGAATACACCATTGTTGATCCCACCAGATCCAAGCCGACCTCTGTTACTCTATATATTAGCAACAAATACGGCATTGGGTGTACTATTGGCACAACACAATGCAGAAGGGAAAGAGTGTGTTGTTTACTACATCTCTCGCACACTAGTTGGTTATGAACTCATTTACACACCTATTGAGCGAGCTTGCCTAGCAGTAATCTTAGTAGCCACTAAACTGAGGCACTATCTGTTAACACACAAGGTACAACTCATTGTGAAGATTGATCCACTCAAATACTTACTTAGTAAAGCAGCATTGACAAGCCGCTTGGCCAAATGGGTAATGATTCTCAGTGAATTTGACATTGAGTATGTGGACCGTAAAGCTATCAAAGGTCAAGTTATTGCATATCAGTTGACCGATGCACCACTGATAGGTGATCATCCTCTCATTTCCAATTTTCTAGATGAAGAGATATTCATGATCACGATAGCACAACCATGGAAACTATACTTTGATGGTTCATACACTAGGCATGGCTCGGGGGCAGGCATTCTGTTTAGCACACCTCAAGGTGACAGCATCCCGAAGTCTTACAGGCTCACATTTCCATCACCAAAAACATAGCAGAGTATGAGGCCTAGATCACAGGACTTAGGCTAGCCATACAATGGAAGTTACAAGAACTACAAGTATATGGCGACTCCCAACTGGTCATTCAACAAGCAATTGATGAATATCAAACTAAAGATGGAAAACTCACGCCATACAAGCAAATGGTGGACAATTTAAAGGCATCATTTACTACTATCACCTTTGTGTAGATACCTAGAGATCAAAATCGAGCTGCTAATGCTATGGCTACTATCGCATCTCTCCTAGATCTTCTGCAGAATTCAACATGCTACGAGTTCTTGGTAGAACAACTTTGGATCCCCGCTTATGATATCCCTGAATCTAAGATGATATGTCACCTTATCGGTTTTGAATCCCCATGGTACGGTGACTTTTACACCTATCTCCACGATCACACCCTTCCTCCTAACTAATCGAATAACCAACGTAAAACCTTCATTCGCTAAACTGCGCGATATACCATTATTGTTGAAACCCTATACCGGCGCAGTCTTGATGGTACTCTCCTTCGATGTCTGGAACAGGATGAGATAATAAAGGCCTTGGAAGGGGTACATGAAGGAATTTGTGGAACTCATGCAAGCGGTCCGTCACTAGCCAAGAAACTCCTGCACACTGGATACTACTGGCCATCTATGGAAAAAGACTCCTACTATTTTGTCAGAAAGTGCAAGAAATGCCAAGTTCATGGAGACCTGATACATGCACCAACTCAGGAATTGCAACCCATCACAACACCATGGCCTTTTTGTCAATGGGGCCTTGACCTTGTGGGTAAAATCCATCCACCTTCATCCAACGGCCACAAATTCATCATTACCGCTACCGAATATTTCACAAAGTGGATCGAAGCTGTTCCACTTACCCAAGTTACTGGCAAGCAAATCACCTCATTTATCCTTAATTACATCATCTGCCGATATGGTGTACCCATGTCCATCGTCACAGATAACGGTCTTCCTTTCAAAAATTAGGATGTTCATGAACTTTGTGAGAAGTTTCACATCCAACACCGCTTTTCCACTCCCTATTACCCACAAGGCAATGGTCAGGTCGAAGCCTCAAACAAGAACATATTGAGGATCCTAAAGAAGATAGTCAATGATGTTGGTCGTGATTGGCACGTTCAATTGAATCTAGCACTATGGGCATATCGAACTAGCATTCGAACCCCTATAGGTGCAACTCCCTACTCATTGGTCTATGGTGCAGAAGCTATTTTACCTATTGAGGTCGAGATACCATCACTATGGGTTTCCTTACACAATCTCATAGATGATGAAGCATACAGAGTATCACATCTTCAGGACTTAGAGCTACTTGATGAGAAGCGACAAGCTGCATACAATCACCTCAAGGCCTATCAGCAGTGCATGAGCAGAAGCTATAATCATCGAGTTAGACCTCATACATTCGAGGTAGGTGATCTTGTTCTTCGATAAAATCCTCGTAACCAACCCAACCAAGAACATCAGGGAAAGTTTGAATCAAACTGGCTGGGTCCATATGTTATCATTGTTGTATTTGGGTCTGAGGCATATTAGTTGGCTACTTCAGAAGGAGAACCGCTAGCAGATCTGATCAACAGCATGCACCTCAAACGGTTTTATACATAAGCTGCACAGAGCATCAGGATCCCATATATATTGGCAAAAATACCCAAAAACATCCAGACAGATGACCTGAAGAAAATACAAAAACATCAAAATAGTAAAGAGAAATCATGCATCCAAATGGTGAACAACCACTCCGGTGGCAACTTGGGTAAGTGCGATGGTGAAAACCTGGCAAACAGGCGCCACTCGTAAAGGGTATGGCTCCATTATTTTTCAGACTTATTGCGATCACATCCACTACATACATACATCCATCCGTCCAAACCATGGCTTGTTATTAATCTCCAATCAAGAAAGTACTTCATGCGTCTTTCATCCTGCTTTTTCATAGTCATGTCTAAACTGGGGGCAATGCCCTTAACTTATTGATGGAAGTGGATTCTACCTTTTATTGTGATTCGTTGGGTTCTTCATTCAAAACTATCTCGCAAAATACCAAAAACATTAAAAACTATCTCGCAAAATACCAAAAACATTCAAAATGTCTCACAAAACCCAAAAAACATCAGAAAACATCGACAATCAAACAAAAAAAAACATGGCAACACATTGTACATACTTTTTTCAAAGCAGATACCAAACAAAACATTGTGAAATACTCCAACAATGACCACTTATCTGATCAACCAAACAATCAACATCAACACTCAAAAACTGTCTTCAACAAGGATGTATCCTCCTTACCACACCAAAGACATAAATGACATTTTCTTTGACAAGAAAATTATGTTTAATCTATCAAATACTTGGTTGATTTGGGGGTCATTTATTCATATCAGGATCTTACAACATTATTTGTGTATCTTCTGAGAATTATTCCGATGAAGTTCTGGGGCATGTACTAATGGTCTCTATGTGAGAAGTTCACTAAGCTACATGATCTTATGCAAAATGCAGTCATAGATCACTACGGCTTGCTGACTACAGTGTATACCTCAACCATATGAGCATGAACCATTACCAAGGATCCATATTTTTTATTCTTTATGTATATACTGTTTGCATACCAGAACAATGCTCCTTCTTTGGTTCCTCCTCATCCAATTTGGATAAAGGTTTTTGTCTTTTATTAAGGTGTGAACTTGTCTCAGGATATGATCAGCCCAAGATCAAGGGGGACGATCCAAGTCATGCATGAACGGAAATGATCCTTGTTTGTTTCGCAAGCAATACTCTGGTCAACTTGACCCATTATATCAAGTTGTTTGTATTATCTTGCTATATCAAAATCCATGTAAGGAATACTCAGGTCATCTTGAATCATTATGTCAAGTTGCTTGTATTTCCTTACAACATTTTAAAGCTCGATGATGAAAAATAAAGCACTATGGATCGTCATTTCATCTCATCTGTTTATATTGCATTGTGTTGCATACCGTCCATCCATTTACTCATTTATTTTCATAATTTTGCATGACAGTGTGAACAAAGTTAAAATGAGCAGTTCTGCGAAAATTAAGCTGGTCTTGGATACAAAATTGTGACCGAGTACTCTGATACATCATCACGTGCATCATGCAAAGTATAACCAGCCTTGCATTCATCTATCATGATCATATCATCAGCATTACATTTAGTTGCATTTACATCAAGTACATTTCATATCATTTTAAAATGCCTATAGTTCATTATCATTTATTAACATTAGTCTTCTTATATCATTTCATCATTGCATAATCATGATGTTTAGATTCATTCATATAAACCAATTGTCCTTGATTGTATTAGCCATTTACTATGCATTCATTTAATGTCAGTTATCAATTATCATTTTATCATCCTTTATCACCATTTATCATTTATCATTGCATGCATTCATTTATCTATCCATTAGTTAAAAAGTGCATTCATTCATCCATTATTAGTGTCTTATTATACTCATCTTAGGATTCATTTAAATTGCATTCATTATCCCTTTTTAATTGCATTAAGGTGCAGTTATTAACCATAAGTTGCATTATCATCACATTATCATTTTACTTCATCATATTTAGGCATTTAGAATCATAAAACCATTTATCTCAAACATTGGTTCATACCATTTTATATATACATTATACATATGCATTCATTTAGAAATCATCATATAAACATTTGTACTTTACATTTGTTTATCCATATTACATTCATCTAAAAACCATCTAGATGCATTTACATAAAATCATTCATTCATTACATTAACATCATTGCATATCATTATCTCATCATTATATCGACATGACGCACAAGATCCTGTCTATCTCATCATAAGCATACATCATCATCATGACATTACATACATAAAGCATTACATCAAACAAATCATGCACACATATATAAACCTGCATTCATATGTTAGTCTCCAACATCATACAAACATGCATATAAACAACATATAGGAATCATCTCGTCAATGCATACATATACACGTATCCATCTAAGCATAAAATCCATACATATCAACATGCATATCATCACAAAAATATGGGATCTCCTCATATATATCATCTCATGTATCAGAGTACAAATGAAGTCTACAAAATCAGCTACCAAGAGCCATCCAAGACATAGTCCAAAATGATCATATAAATACATGCATGCAAAATGCTCTCTTAGATGCCACTCTGACCAGATGCCACACCACCATCACCACCTGCTCCCCCACTAGTCCCTGCACCATCTGATCTATCCCTTCGTGGAGGCCCCATCAAAACCCCACTAGCTCCTGCACCACCCGACACCTCTCTCCACCATGGACCCATCACACCCCCACTGTTCTGCATCCTCTGAGACCGTTCTGACCTGGTCTGCCGCATCTGGGAATAGCTCAGTGCTCGCTAACTAGCTAGCACCACCTGCTCATATAATCCCCGCCAATACTCTATCTCAGCCCGTGCCTATCCAAACTATCTCATCACCTCCCCAGTAGGACCCTATGCTCCTACTCCCACCCGGACTCTCTCCTGCAGCTCCGCTAATATCTCTCCACTGCACTATCCCTCTCCTGTAGCACTACAGATAGCTCCGACTCTCGTGCAAATAGCTGCACATCTCTCGCTGCAACCTCTGCCTCCAGATCCTCCACCTGTGTCTCGGCTGTTGTCAGTCGAGCCTGCAAATGTGCTAGCATATGATCCCGAAGATCACCACCCCCTGTCGCTCCCTCCCCTATATCCATAGGTGCCTCTCTAGTGGCTCCCTCCCCTCTGTCCATCAGTATCTCCCTCTCCATACCTCGGCCACTTAATCTGACTCCTCCCGACACCAACGGTCCCTATGATATCCGCAATGGCAATCTGCCTCTCCCTCTCTGCTGGACCCGACCACCTAAGCCACCTCCTCCGCCACCTCCACCACCTCCACCATCTCCTCCTCCTCCTCCTCCGTCACCACCATCCCCCCTCCCTCGTCCACCTATCATCAGTCCTCGACCTCCTCCCCTCCTCCATCTTTATCCCCTCTCCTCCTCAAAATCAAGAATCGGCTCTACTAGATCTGATATCCATGGAATTGGATGAGCCGCCATATACTGCGTATACTCCTCCAATACTCCTGCATCTACCACCCTCGGTCATATATCTCATGGCCTTGCCTAAAGCATCTGAAACTCTGCCAATGCCTGATCATAAGGAAGTACTGGCCCCCATGCATATCTCTCTTGGACCACTCTGGCGTACTCTCCTGATCCCCTCGGCAATCCCTACTGCCATCCAAATTGCCTCATCACCCTACCCGGCACATGTCTCTCTACATCATAGCATGTCCGCCCAATGAGGAATTGGGTCATGAATACATATGGCATCGCCTCTGCATCATCCTCCTAGGGCTTGCACTCAATGTAGGGTCTCCAAATCATTGCATCCATGTCATCTAACGCCCGCTGCCACCACTCTAACTTCCCTAGGTGGGGCTGACTCATCATACCACTGTACATGAACATATAGGGTTGGTCAACTGCTCGAAATCTCAGACTCACTGGTCGAGTCACCGGTAAGTGCTCCCACGCCCAAATGTGCAGCAGCGTCACTCCCACTGTCAAGGAGCCTCTCTCGCAGTACACTACCTCATGCAGTTCCTGATATATGTGCACCAACATGCACGGTCCCCAGGCAAATCGGGTCCCCTCTGTCATCATCTGCTCTATAACCTATCCCCACCCAACGGCCAGACCATGTGATCATCTATCTGGACACAGTAACCCTCCCACGATCCCAGACAAAACTGTTTGTAATGGCTCGTACAACACCGCGATATCCTCCCAAGCTATGGAGCCATCATCAATGTACACGTCCTCATCGAAGAATCTTTGCACCGCTAGAGTCCCCCATGATCTATCATATGTGACCAGTTCACTCCGAATGGAAATATGCAGGATGCGCCACACATCCTCTAGTGTCACCGTCATCTCCCCCTGCGCTAAGTGAAACGTGCAAGTCTCACTGTGTCAGCGCTCTGCCAAGGCTATAATCAAACCGTGATTCATCTAAATCATGGGCATATGCATCACATCATATAGCCCAGTCGCTGTAATATAATCAATCTCGGCCTCTGTCAGCCGATCGCGTAACCCCTATGTAGCCAGATGTCTCTCGCGCAACTGTAAGACGCGTAGATCCTCCTGCACACGTGCATCAATCAATCATCATCAGTTGTTTTGTTTTCAAACTTTCTTAAGTTTAAACCTAGACTATCAACAGATACTTTGATCAAGTATCTTCAGGTCTCAACAAGTAAGCAATCATGGCACACCTAGACTTCAACATGCATTTATCCTAATGACCTAAGTCTCATCAGGGCTGCTATGGTTCAAAACAACTCTCACTTCACATCCCTATCCATCCATCATTAGCATCGAGAGATTTTTTGTTCACACAAACTGGGGCATTTTTTTTCCTAAACAAAAGTGTTATCTTGCAAACAATAGAGCTAATCCCCTAACAAAAGCGCTTAATCAACCCTACAAACACGCTCAAATAACAAAAGCGCTACATTAGCTACGCAATAGCGCTACTTAGCATCAAAAGCGCTCAATTGACCCCTCAATAACACTACAAAAACAATAGTGCTCAAATATGCATACAATAGCGCTCATCTTTTCAAAAGTGCTCAAACAACAGCACAAGAGCGCCATTGTGGCACAAAAGTGCTAATTAATTGGACAACAGTGCCAAAACATAGTTTCAACACTATTGTCCTAACTCAACTTGGACTCAACAAAAAACATGTCAAAAATGCATAAAATTCAAAATTTCAAATTTGCGTACTATTGGTCCGTAGTCCTCTAGCCGCTGGAATCGACGGCCTCGCTCAAATCAGTGCTCTACTACTGGTACCGACATCCTGACTGCTGCTCGCTCCTCCAAAATGTCACTATCAGAGCTTTGAATTCACTATGGTCACAGATTCAAATGACCTTGTTTTGACCCCTTTCTCCCCATATAAACCCTTCACCGTCACCGTAATTTTCCCCCACTCACCGCTGTGGTCCCCGTGAACTTCTTGAGCCTCCCATTTCTCCATTTTATCTCCGATTTCTTCTATTTTTCACCTGTATTGCTACATTCTTCTCTTCTATCACCCTGTCAATTTTCATTCTTTTTCGAGAGATCGCCCGATTTTTTGAAATTTTTCAGCCCATCTCTCGAGGGGGCATACCACCCATTAAATTAACATTTTATGGGACATTTCTTCACACTTATTTTTTTTCTTTCTTTAAAACGATGCGATAAACCGCACCGTCTCAAAGAGGGGCAAATGTAGTCACATAAATCTGTCCATTTTAATTAAATAAATATTTCATATTTCTTTGATTAAAAATCCACTGGCCATCAGTTAATTAAATTAACATTTAATTAATTCATCTCCAAACATTCTCCTATTAATTAAATAAATTATTCAATTTATTTTAATTAATTCATTATACCAAATTCACAAATCAATTAAATGAATAAATCATATTTATTTCATTTAATTCCCTTTTCCTCTTTTAAATAAATTAAATAAAATATTTATTTAAATCATTTATCCCCCCACTTGCATTTTCCTACAAATGCAACTTGCACACATTTATTGAAATAAATTTATTTTATTTTAATTAAAAAACCTATTTTCCCTCACCCACCAAATCCACTTACAATCCTAACCCCCTTCTAGATTCTTCTAAACCCTTCCTAATTAGCCTAATCCATCCCCTAATTATTGTCACATTCCTAAGCAACTTGGAGTCACTTCTCAAAGACTTCAAAGTCTTTGAAAAACATTTAATGTTTTGTGTGTTCAACAATCTAACCTCTAAAGTCTTCCAAAACCACTAATGGCTCTTACATGACCATTAATGACTCTTACATAACCATTTATGGTTAATTCAACTTGCACTCATGTGTCTCTTCAAGCATTTATTGCTTTGACCATGGTTATCTCTTTTGCCTTTGCACAAGAGTTTATCCATTGGATAAAAGCTTTATTCTTTGAATAAAGATTTTATTCATTCAACCTAACCTTGACCTTAACTCTCAAGTTAACTCTCAGGTCATGTCAAGCATTTAATGCTTATTCCCTCTCCTCTCAACCTATCTCATATTGACACTTGTCATCCTGGGATTGGATTGAAAGCCTTCACATGGATTGAATACCATTCAATCCTAACCCTTGTTGAGATTACTCAATCTCAACCATCCATTGCTCCATTTTACCTATAAATAGAGCTCACATTCCTCATTATCAAATAAGCATTCTCAAGAATTTAACATTCATAGTCACAATCCTAAAAACTTGTATGCATCTAAGATATAGAGAATTTTAGAGAGCATTTAGCATAAATCACTAAATATCTTGTCACTTTGGTTTAAAATAAATCATTTTAGCATCATAGCATCTAGTATTAGCTTTTTATTCACATTTAGAGCAAATACTTCAATCTCAAACCTCCATAAGCATCCATAGTGCAAAAAGCTGTCAAGAGCTACACTAGTTTGGAACTCGGAGAGGAGAGGAACAAAGGAGAAGGAGCTAAGAGCATGTTAGGAGGCATTTGGAGATGCCTCATCATATTTACTTCCTTAGTTAAATATTCTCTCATGCTTTTAGTATCTCTTTTGATATGCCTATTTAGAATAATCTTTTCTTGCTAACACTAATGTTTTTCCTCTTGTGTGTGTGTTCTCTTCGAATAGATATTCTAACCCTCTTTTTTGCAGAGCATCACATTCTTATCCTCTTGTAAAGTAGAAAATTGCATCATAGTGACTCCCCACCTAGGAGAGAGAAAGGAAGCCACGAGGATCATTTTCACTTGGGAGGAAATTTACATCCAAAAGAGGGGTTTGAATCTACTAGATCCAAATCCAAGGGAAACAAGGATGTGAATTCTGAGTGGATTGCAAGCAGTTGAAGTATGATTTACGCTCTTTTGTAAATGAGAAAGTTGACTTGCTGACTATGTGGAAAAGAGAGAGGAAATGAGTGAAATGAGGAGCTACCAGTTTGGGATCACCGTGTAACTTCAGATCTGAGCTAATTAGACTGATACGGATTTTCCCTAAAAATTTGGAGAAAAGTCATCGGAACTATGGCGGGAATGTACATGGTCTGCCACAAAATCAGCGAAATGAAAAGGGTTCTTCCATCTCTACAAATGAAGCCCAAACCTGCAATTACAGTTGCGCACCTACAACCTACACACATGAAAGAGAAGAAAGGGGGGTTGTCGATAGGGGTTTACCTTAGTCAAACCTCAGTTGAGGAATCAACCTTCAAAGAAAGTAATTACAAATGCTTGAATGTAAACAATGGAAATGTATACCTTGTAGATATGCAACTACTTGATGGTGATTGCTTTGCTTCTTGAATGTAACCACAAATGTTGTATGAAATGGCATGTAACATGATAAAAACCTAACACACACACACATTCTTGCAAATGAATGTTGTAATGTTGCTCCAATGGATGAATGAAGAAGACTTGAAAGCTTGAATGCTTGATGATGACCTTGAAATCTTGTATCTTCTCCTTATGCTCTTTATCTGTCTTTTTGTTATCCATCTGTCCATGAATGAGGGTATTTAATTCCTTTTTATACATGCCTCAAGGATTAATTTTCAACCACCGGAGGCTGACAAAGAAGAATTGCAAACCTTGAAGATAAATTGTGCACAGGAGATCGGGCAAACCTGACATAGGCTCACCCTAAGGGGTGGGGACAGGAGCGCCACGCCCCTGTCCTTCCCTATTTTGGGGCCCGGATAGGGTCTAGAGAAGACATGGGTCATGAAGGAGAAAGAGTGAAGGGTTGGAAATGCAGAAACAGGTCTCGGTTGGGGAAGGAGATGTCGTCGCCAAGGTGAGGACCCAAAATGTGGTTAAAATTGGATGGGTTGCAATTTTATGACACTACACCCCGGTCTAGGAACAAGTGACTATGTCTGATTTTCACAATTTGATCTAATTCTTCATTCATTGCATTCACCCAATCATCATCCTTTAGTGCTTCCTTAATTGTCTTGGGTTCCATTGTAGAAATCAAACATGAGTTCTCTCAGATCTTTCTCCTAGTTTGCACACCTGCATTCTTATCACCAATTATCTGCTCTTGTGAATGGTTGAGTCTGACATATCTAGGTATTACCTATGTTGGTTCTGCATCTTCTACATTAGGTTCTTCATTTTCTTCCTCACTGTCATCGCTTACCGGTTGAGCATCTAATTCTAGATTTGCCAGTTCTTTACTATCCTTTGCCTCTAGTTCAATGATCACAAGTTTTTCCTTATTATCATCCTTTTCAGGTTTTGATTTGCTTGTACCTTCAGACTTATCAGATAGATCGTCAACTTTTACATTAGCACTTTCAACAATTTTCTTACTTCTCTTATTGTAACATTTATATGCCTTACTCTTAGAAGAGTAACCAATAAAAATTCCTTCATTAGATTTTGCATCAAATTTCTCAGTGTAGTTATCTCTCTTAATAAAACATTGACTTCCAAAAAAATTAAAATAACTTACACAAGGTGTTTTTCCATACCATAGCTCATAGGGTGTCTTATTGTTACCTCTCTTCACTAGTACCCAGTTTAAAGTGTATACAGTAGTACTGACCACTTCTCTCCAAAACATTTAGGATACATCACCCTGTAATAATGTGATTCTTCCAGCTTCAACTATTGTTTTGTTAATCCTTTTTGCTATGCCATTCTGTTGTAGTTTCCTCGGAGCAGACATCTGTCTCTTGATACCTTGTTCATCACAATACTTAACAAATTCATCAGATGTGAATTCACCTCCCTGGTCTGATCTTAAACACTTCAAGTTCTTACCGGTTTCATTCTCAACTAGAGATTTAAATGATTTAAATTTACTAAATGCTTCTGATTTCTCCTTCAAAAATGTTACCCACATCATTTTAGAATAGTCATCAGTGAAAATCATGAAATACCTATCACCATAATAACTCTTTGTTCTCATAGGGCCACAGAGATCAGTACGTACCAAATCTAAAATATTCTCAGAAATACAATTCTTGCTCTTGAAAGAAATAGAGGTCATCTTACCGATTTGACAATCTTTGCATATCACACTATCCAATTTGACAATTTGTGGCAATCCCCTTACAACACTTGACTTGCTTATCTTAACCAAATTATCAAAATTAACATGACAACATCTTTTATGCTATAACCAACTGTCTTCCATTCTTGCAACCAAATAATTATTAATATTACTATTCAAATGGAATAAGTTACCTCTAGTTTGCTTCCCAGTAGCAATCAGTTCACCATTACCTCCAAGAATTCTGCAGACTCCACTTTTAAACTCAAGCAAATAACCTTTATCATTGAGTTGACCAACACTTAAAAGATTATGCTTTAGACCATCAACCCAAAACACATTATCAACATTACTCTTCCCATTTAGAGAAATTGAACCTCT
Source organism: Cryptomeria japonica (assembly GCF_030272615.1). Classification (NCBI taxonomy): domain Eukaryota; kingdom Viridiplantae; phylum Streptophyta; class Pinopsida; order Cupressales; family Cupressaceae; genus Cryptomeria; species Cryptomeria japonica. The sequence goes on from NC_081410.1 coordinate 71,638,137, forward strand.
ATCTTTCACCATGCAAGGAGAGTTATTTCTAAATCTAACAACACCTCCATCAAATTCATCAAGGGTTATGAACTTACTTTTATCTTCAGTCATATGGTGTGAGCAACCACTATCTATAATCCATTCATCACTATTCTCCATATGAGATACTACTGCCTTTTCATCTGTCAATTCCTCATTCAAAGCTACAAACACAATTTCCTCATTGTCATCTTCATCTTCAATTTCTTCATCAGTCACACCTTCATCTACTGCAACATTACAATGTTTCTTGCCCTTTCCTTTTAATCTTCCAAACTTCTCTTTCTTATCAGTGTTAGGGCAGTTAGCAACAATATGACCAATTTTACTACTAGAGAAACACTTCAAAGGTATCTTTCCTTTATACTTGCAGGTGCCTCTTGGAAATCTTTTTGCTAATAGTGCCTCAAGTTCCATCACTTGATCTTCATTGTCTTCATTTCCCTGGTTACTTCCATAACTTGACCTGCACTCATGATTTTGACATATATCTTTTCCTTTTCTAGCAGATGAACCGGTAATAGAATCTTTAAAGGCAAACTCAGTAGATTTTGTCACACTATTGTCAAAACTATTTAACTCAAAAGTTTTAATCTTACCAATCAATGAATCAATAGTTACCTTATCCTTTGAAATAGATCTAAGTTCTTGGATTGTAGATACTCTTATAGCATACTGAGGTTGAAGAGTTCTAAGCATTTTACTTACTATTGCATCATCTTCCATTTTACCTCCAACACTCTTTATGTCGCTAACAACTTCTTTGATTCTCTAACCATACTATGCAATATTTTCTCCTTCAATCATTCTCATGTCATCGAACATTCCTCTCAAGCTTTCCTCTTTGGCCCTTTGAACATGCTCATCTCCTCAATAGATTATATCTAAATTTTCCCAAACCTCACCCGAAGTTTCCAATCCTTGAACATCAATATATTTTGAATCAGATAAAGTCCTTACAATAGTTTCTAGGGCTTGCATGTTATCTTGTTGCTCTCTAAGTTCATCTGGTGTCAAGGGAGTAGTAGTAGAAGCAACATATGTTGTTTCAACTTGCTTCCAATATTGTGCACCAAGACCTTTGATGTAGATCTTCATTTTGTATTTCCAAATATTGTAGTTATCCTTGTTGAACTTAGGACCCTCTTTCTTCATCATCTTGACTTCCTCAAAATATTTTCCTATAGCGGTTAGGCTTTCTGCACACAGAGGACCAATGCTCTGATACCAATTGTTAATCCTATGAGGATCTGGTTAATACTGAGAGGGGGGGTGAATTGGTATTAATACAAATTAAAACTTTAAACCCAAAACAAACTTATATCAGATCTAAAAATATTTATTAGAATATCTCAACTTCTTTTATTAGATCTAACAACCTCTTTATCAAATTTGCTAACACATTAAACAAATCATTTACCACATCTATCAATTCTTTCACCACTAAAGCAAACATATAAATTTGATCATTTACCAACTCATTATCCTTATCTATCAGATCAAACACTTTCTCTATGAACTCTTATCAGTACTGGTAACCTTTGATAAACCTCTGATAAAACATCATAACCGGTGTACTCAGAAATAGTGCATGAAATGTAACATAAACAAGAACATCACATGAAAAGCATTCCACACATGAACACCACATTTTTGATGTGGAAACCCAAATAGGGAAAAACCACAGTGGGAGTTGGCACCCACAAATATTGTACTCTTTTGAAGTACGCCCTATTAGGAGCAGACCCTATTAGAAGTCACTGGATTAAGGGATTTACTGAGCAGCCCGGTTAGGAGCTTGATGATCTGTTAGGATCAACCTCATGAGAGGATTTAACACTCTTTTGAGAGCTGCCCTGTTAGAGGACTTAAATTCTTAAGGCCTGTTCGGACATACCCAGTTAAGGGATTTAATCTGTTGTAATTATTAGGGAACAACAGTGAAAAAGTGATATGTTACTTGCACTTCTCAGCTTGCTTGATCAGATCTAATTATGCTCAACACTCAACAACTCTCAGGTAGATCTCACACTTCTCTTGGATGGCTCAACACATTCTCTTAAGACCACCGACATGATAAACATCAACTGTGTCATCCTAAATAGCCATCTCAACTAGGTCAACCACTAAACCCTAATTACATCATGAATTTACAATACAAATCATAACAGATCATCTCAGATCAATATACTGATCATTACACCAAATTACAATGCAATATCAACTGTTGGTTGATCATAACCCATCACGAAAATCCAATTTGTACCAAAGTCAAAACCTCAAAACACTCTACTAAGCGTTTTGTTATTTTCCAAGAAGTTATTCCTTGAATCACTCTAAAACAGTAATTAAATCATTTCACGTGGGTTGTGTCATGTTACCACCTTTATTTAGACTTGTCGTCAATCACCATCATAACAAAAATCATTACTGGTTTTATGGTTTCTTCACTGGTCTTAAACCCTACTAAAACCTTAGCAAAACTACATTAGAAATTTGAAACATGCCTTCCAATAGACATCACAAGTTCCAGTTCTGGTCAGATATGCCTTTCCATGATACAAACTCACCATCCAAACTGCAAATCACCAAGCATCGCCGATCGCCCAATTCAACCAAAATATCTCTGCTTTACCGATTAAAGTCCAATTTTACAAACTTCAGTTCTTTGTCGATAAACCTTGTCTTCCAGTAAACCAAATCACTTAGATGACAAAACAAAACATCAAGAACATCAGTAATCATCATTTGACATCAGTTGCCATCAATGACAACATAAATAACTGATCAAGCCATCTAATCACAAAATCTTAATCTCTTCATTACAAATAGACTTATATCCTCTACTGGTGTAGTCATCAGTCTTCAACTGCATCACCTGCATCATCTCATTCTGCATCAGTTGTGCCAAATTCCAATAGAGGGATATTCAAATTAGAAATTTGAGCAGGCGGGGGAGGAGGAGGAATTGGGAAAGTGTTTTGATCTTCACCCTTAGGAGCAGAAGTAGGGATATTATGTCGTGTTGGATATTGGGGAGATGGTTGGACATTGATGTTGTTAGGATATGTTGTTGTCATTGATGTCTACATATTCCTGTGATTTGCTCTGGTGATTGCAGATTGGGAAGATCTTATGATTCGATTTTGCAGTATGTTTATCTGATTAGTGCTTTGCAGAGTTCAATATTTCCTCCTGTATGTTCTTGTGTGATCAAATCTTGTGCTGAGTTTTTGGGATATTGTTTGGGATGGTCTTGTGTCTCCTTATTTCAGATGGTTCATGATTTGGTGCTACACAAGTTATCTTTACTTCGTGACAGTTGTTGTTGTTTGAGTGTCCCTGAGTTTCAAATGTTGATCGATGAAGATTTGATAAGTGATGTTGGTGTAGTTGTTACTGATGATTGTAACATGCTTTTTGGTGTTTCCTAATTGTGTCCTATTTTTTTCGATGATCCGCATTGATCATTGTGCGAGTTATTGGTGGTTTTCGTGAACCGGTGATGATTTTTGTGTTATGTGGTATTTCTAGTGGTGTAGCATGTTGCGGTTGATCTTGGCGTGATTTCCGGTGGAGTTTAGCATTTGGGAATTTGATTTAGGTCCATGTTATGTCATGTAAATCATTATATTGGTCCAGTGGTCCATCTTTGTATCATGTGATGTAATTTTGTAAATTATGAGTTGAGGGTTTAGCCGACCTTGTTGTCAAGGTTGATGATTTGTATAAATAGGTGATATATTCATGTAATTTAGGAATTGAGGTTGTGTGTAAATAATTAGAGAGTTGTATATGTGCGAACAAGTGATTCATCCTTGGGCATTGTGATTGAGAAGAGATTAGTGTTGCAAAGAAAACATTTGTGCTTAACCGAAACTATAATCAGGCATTTGGAGATGCTATTCTTTCAGTTCATTTCTTCCAGATTGTAGTCTGAATCTTGTTGCAAGTTAGTGAGACTTCCCTGAGGGTTGTAGCCTTTCGGGTCATTGTATTTAGGCAGTGAGCTCTAGGCAGTGTTCCTAAATGCATGTGCATTCCCCATTGTAACGTTTTCACATACTACTGCAAAGTATCATCTTACTGTGGGTAGGTTCCCACCATGGTTTTTCCCTCAACCAGGTTTTCCACGTCAAAATCTTGGTGTTGTGTGTTGTGCTTTTAATTTTATTATTGATGCAATTTATTAGATTTGTTTTTGTGATTAAGTTTGTAGATCCAGTGAAAATTGCTTCACCCCCCCCCCCCCCCTCTCTCAGTTTTCTTCATTGTTGTTACAAACAATTGGTATCAGAGCTAGATCCTCCAGAAGAAGCTTAACTGCTTGAGGAGATCTAGGATGGCAACTGGAGGTGTTATCTTTAAGAAGGAGAGTCCCAGATTTGATGGTAATAACTATGCTATATGGAAGTACCGGATGGAGGTACATTTGAGATGTCTTGGAGAAGATTACTGGAAGTGTAGTGCCCCACCCTGACTCATCCTTCTCCTTGTACATTTAAAGACCCTATTGGCGTAGCTTAGATTGATAATATTTGATGGTATTATATTATGTGCTGACTCTATTTATCTTTCATATGCTTATGATGATACTTGTTATTGATGATCATGATATGCTGGATTTATATTAACGGTCTCTATATGCACTTGGTATGTTAGATGGATTATATGAATTATGGATTTGATAGCATTATGATTATGCTAACCCTACTTCCTGATTATATGTGATGAGTTGGTGTTATGATGTGCATGTTCATTGTGTGACTGTTTTCATGAGTAGGGACGATGTCATATCACTCATTGCGAGCATGATATGTCGTCGCGATTCTCTACCACTTGCATGTTCATTATGATATATATGTATCATATATGTTGTGTTTAGCGTTGATGTTGGTTTGTAGGTACCAGACATGGACTCCACATGGCTTCATAGGTCTGAGTGTGTCTTTAAATCCCAATGGTAAGTCGTCGGAGATGGCATGAGTTCCCTTCATGTACTCTAGGCTTAAGTTGTCTACCTTCGTCGTCAGTTGTCTTGGCGTGATTCGCCATGCTAACCAGTGAGTTGTGGTCTTTTGATGGGTTGTGAGTATGTGGTTTTTTATTTAATTAATTAATGTTTGATTTATATATTTTATTGATGATTAAATTAGTTGGTGGATTATTATTATAGATTAATTATTATTTGATCGATTTATTGTTTAATTATTATTTATTTATTTATTGTTTAATATTTTAATGTTGATTTATATTTTATTGATGGCTTCTATTTATTTATTTGGATTTGGTGTTTATTTATTAATTATTGATTTTTGGTTTATTTGGCATTTATTGTTTAAATAATATTTATTTATTTATTTATTGTTTAATGTTGCTTTTATACTCTAGTGTTGATTAATATTTTATTAATGGTATTTATTTAATTATTTATAAGTTGTGGTTATTTGTATTTATTTATTTAATTTATTATTTATTAGCCTTTGGATATTTTATTTAATTGGCTTCGATTATTTATTGGCTTTATATAATAGCCTTAGTTTATTTCATGTGGGCATGGTTTTATTTATACAATGATAAATAATGCTTGTAATATTTTATTGATACTCGGTAAATAGTACCTTATAATATTTATTCATAGTCTCTTGTTATTTGGTATTTGGTTGTATAATATTTTCTACCTACCATTAATTTTTATTGACTCAATATGTATTGGGGGAAAAAAAAATTATATGAGGTTGGGTAGGTAAGTTTTATTGAATTTTGGATTGTTTTCATTGGTCGGTTTGGAGGTTAGGGTTTTTCAATTTAATTCTTTTTATTCGGCTGCCTGTGCATGGTGTCGGGTTACCATTCTAGAGATTTCTTTGCATTTTGGGTTTTGGAGCTTGGAGAATTTTCGCTTAGCTCTCTTGGATTGGTTTTGCGCTTCATCGGATTTTTCTTCCATCACTTCTAATCTCCAGGTTGGAGGTTCTTGCCGTTGTGTTTTATTTTCAAAATATTATTTGCATTGTGTCTACATAAAAGAATTTTTTTTGAGTGTTTGGGAAATACATTTATATTATATGATTTTGATTTTGATTTATTCTACGTGATTTATATTATATAGTTTAAACTTTAGTTGGAGGAAAAATAATCTCTTTTCATTGGTTGTGAGTTGTCGTGAATGGCCATCACTGTGGATTTTGTAACTGGTAATGTTGGGTCTTTGTGTGTTGTTATCACCTTTAATCTGAGTTGATGTGGTCTGGAGATCTTTTATTTGGTGTTTATGAGATCTGGCAGTGATTGTTTCTCCCTCTATGTATTTTCTTTGTCGGATATTGCCAGAAGTCATCTTCTCGAGTTTTGCAATGAGTCTGTGTATGGCTTTGTAGTTGAAGATTTTATATTCCATAGTCATTTGTGAATGTGGATTTTGTTGGGAGAGTTTATTGGAATAATAGTGTCTTATGTGTCTCTGTCGGAGACTTGTTTTCCTGGAACTATGATTGTTTTGATTTGTGAATTCTTTCATTGTAGCTTATGGATTGAGGTTGTGTTTATTCCATTAATTTCCTATTGTTTGGGCGTCACTTTTAGAATTGATTTCGGGACTTAGTTATTTTCCTACAATTTTTAAATTGAAGTTGTAATTTAATCCTTTTCATGCAATTCTCTATTTGTTTTATATGCACTAGTTATTTGATCAAATGCGTTATTTATTTTGTCATATGCACTAGACTATTTTCCATATGCGCTAATTTGTATATTGTATGCACTATTGTGTTATTTGTATGCGCTAAATAATTGATCATATACGCTAAATTCATTGTCATATGCGCTGAAGAATTAGTCAAATGCGCTAGTCTGAATGTCATATGCGGTAATCTATGATTTTTTCGGTATTTGCCCAGTTTTGTTTATCTGTTCTATTTTTTTTTCTGAATTTGATCCTATACTAGAGGCTTTTGGTGAGGTTTTCTGATGTTTCTAGCATGGTGTATTATCTATAATTGGTTATTTGATTTGGTTTTTATGCTTCGGCAAGTTGATATGTCTTGTCAAATTGGATTCATGCTTCTTCATTGTTAATATGCTTATGGTTGCTCCAACAAGTTGATGAGCCTTGTTGTGGAGGGATTATACTATGATTATGTCAGGTTTTGATTGCCCTTGTTTTTTTATGCATTGAGACTCTTTATTGTTATTATTGGCATTGGTTGCATATGTATATTGTTTAAGGATTCTTTGGATGTTTTTTTGAGCCTCCTTGTTGTAGTTGTTGTTTTGGAACATGTTAGGGGGATTAGGCTTCCATATGATGACCAGAATCGTGAGAGATAGGCGGTGAGTTGATAAGCCTCCTGTCTAGATCGCTAGGGCACATTGATAGTTTTCCTTATTATAAACAAGTGATAACATTAATAATGAATTAGATGGATTGGGTAATTAGGACTCACATAATCAAGATAATTGGTAGGGAGGATGTTTTAAGATAAGCTTGGGAAGGCCACTACAGTGGTAAGTCAATCTCCCTTGATTGTCTCATAGGTTGATATGGCTTCACATATCTATCGAGGTTAGGACTTGAAGGGTTGTGTGTCTATATTTGGAGGATAGCATGTGATGACACTCCACTCTTACATGTGTCCTTTCTTGTTATGCTAATGCCTTGACTCTTTTTATGCCTCTGAGAGTTTCTATTTGTGGTTGCCATGTGACTGGATGTTTTTGTGTGGGTTGGATACCTGAGTTGTGAGTCTCCTTGGTAGTTTGGTGTCAACTTAGGTCTAGAGTGTGTGTTGGGACCTTGTGTCATCTCCTAGCACGAGGGGTGGTTCCTTTGGCTCCACGTGGTCGGGTGGTTGGTGTTTTTATACCATTGGGATGTTCTCATTGGATTCATATGCGTGGATGTGGATTCTTCTTCATTGTAGCTTATAGTTGAATAATGTAGCGGATGGATGTAATTACTATCATGGGTTATGTAATGTAATCATATTGGAGGATTTATGGATAAGACTATGTATTAGGAGAGCTATGCTCATGTTGGAATGATCACGTAATTTTATAGTAGATGATGTTTAAGAAATGGGCCTATAATTTGTAAGGTGGATATTGAAATGTATTGAAATGTGATTATCTTAAAATGGAATGCAATTCAATTTAATAGATATGTTGTAGATTATCTTGTAATGGTTTGTAAAGGAATTCATGAGCTTTGATATCAAGGTCATGTAATAGGAATTTATGTTCATATTTAAGATAGGGAAGAATAGGAAATCTGATAATGCAATTAAGCTAATAATGTAAATGTAACTATGCAGCTTGCATTTAGTCGATATGAGTATTAGACTCCAAGTATGATGAAATCTTTATATGTTGTAATGGTTTTGTTGGGTGAATATTTTGTCACCAGCGTACAAATGACAAAACATAAAATTCACACAACGCTATGCTAAGAAATTAATCTCTCCTCTCATCAAGGGGAGGTTCCCTATGAAATTTCTCCTCTAATTAACAAGAAATTAAATTGGTGGGTTGGCGTTGGGCATATAACTCTCTTTTTTCAGAGTTTATGTATTCTCCCTTCACCTAGTTACAGTTTCTCTACCTCTTCAGATATTCAAAGAAAAGAACTATTAATCTAATAAACTACAATAAGAGTTACTTTTAAGGAGCACAAAGTCTCCTATATGGTAACACTGATTCACACTGATCGTTAACAATTTAACAAGTAGAAACTTAGCTTAAAGCTCAAAGTCTTTAAGTGTAAATTTCTAATCAATTAAACTACTAATAACCACAGCAATACAAAGCTTACTACAAGTTACTTCCTTTATCAGCAGATTTCTCAAGCATGCTAAGAGCACAAAGTCTATTGGCAAGATTTGAGAGCTCTTTAACCATGTAGCAATATCTTAAGATCAAAGACGTAAAGATAATATGTATTCAATGGACATAGGAACATTAAATAATATAAACAAATTTATTGATACAACACAAAGTTTGCAATCAACAAAACCATTTTCTTTATTTGTTTGATTGAATTCTCATCACAAAAGCTCAAAGTCTAAATTGGGGTAAAAATCCAGCAAAGTTTTGCTAAGCATGAAAAAGATAAAAATATTTACAAAAAGGTCCTCCTTATATAGGAAAAGAAGTTGAGAAAAAGGTGGGCATGGTTGACTTATTCAACCGCACAGGCCCATTTTACTACAACTACTACATAAAGAAAACGTGCAGCTGCATAAAAATTTACAACACTTATTGGTGCAGTTGCATGAAGAAAGAGTGCCAAAAGGGGGAACTTCATTCTTGATTCTCTTCTTCGTTGGATTTCTGAAAACCTTCGAACTTGGCGAGGATAGCTTTGACCTCTGATTCATTTGGCATCAAGGTATAACTTGTGATGATTTGAATGTGGGACATTACATCTTGGATCTTCACGTGCTTCTTCTTAACATCCTTTAGCATGGATGTGAGTACTTCAAAGCTGACTTGAATTTCTAACAATTTATCAAATGTATCAAGCGAGAAGTCTTGTCCTGTGCATTGGTCCATCAAGGAAAGAAATTCTTGGGTGACGACTTCAGCAGTGATGAGATTTTGATCACCATCATATAAATAGCAAGGGAGATCACCTACTTTAGCAAAAATAAGGTCAACCTCGTCATCGCCTTCTTTCTTTTCGCGATCCAGCTCTGCAATCATCAATTTCATTGTCTCTTGTTTATGAGACAATAATGACAAGATCTGAATATACTTCTCCCTTGTGGGAATTACCTTGTTTTTTCCTCTTAGGGGTCACTACTTCCATCCAAGGGGGTAGTTCTGGATTGGATGATGGAGTAGTAGCTCCTTGCTGACTTGGAGTCAAAGATTCTGGAGTAGGTTGACTGGAACTTGGAGCAGTTGCAAGCGTAACTGACGGTGTTGATATTGAAGCATCTAATGGAACATTTGTTGCTGGTACCTCTTCAATTATTGGTGGAAGAGTTGAGGGTGCCATCAGTGTAACTTCAGTGCTTACCAATGAAGGGATGGTTGTGACAGTGGTAGTAATAGCTAGTAAATCTACCGAAACCTGTTCTGCAAGTGCATCTTGCAAAGTTTCATTAAAATCCATCATGATAGACTCAAAAGTAGATGAAGGGATATCATCTAAAGTAGAGAAGTTGGTTATTGTAAAAAATTGACCAGCAGTCTCTGATTGTGGCATGCCCATACTTAGATCTCCATCTTCATGAACATCTTCATCTTCTTGATCAGAATCAGAGTTAGAATCAATAGAGTGAACAACTACGTGTGAAAGTGGTTGTCGTATCAACTTCAATTGAATGTGGCACTTCTTCTGTCTGTACTTCCTCTTGTTGAGGAATTTCACCTTCTTTGACCTCCTTACCCTTTCCAGCATCACTGACAAGTGGTAGTTCTGGCTCCTTTGCCATTGCCTCCTGTGATGGTGATGATGATTCGCCTTGCTTTGACCCTTTAACTGTAAATTTGATTTTAGGCCCTTTACCTTTTGACTGTACCACAGGAGCTGAGGATAGTGCTTGTGAGTCTGCCCTGTTCTTGGTTCTTGTTTCAACTGTCACTGTCTTGCCCAATGGACCATCACTGTTGTCATCATCTCCTGAACTAGTGGGAAACTATTTCAACTTGAGATTCTTCTTTATCAACCAGGCATTGGTGTTTGCTATGATGGGAGAGATCCTTTGAGTAATGGACTTGCTTTCCTTCTTTGACCATTGCACAAGTGGGAGTGGGGAATCGGCAATCTTCTTCTCATAGTAAACAGGATCCACTATGTCATCTGTGTCTTCCATAGTCATTGGGATCTTAGCTAGATCCAGATTTTCAATTTGTTCTAGAGTAAGGCGGCTGAAGTCCATCCTTCTTATATCCTCCTCATTCTGACAGTCCGCCCAAACATCCTCAAACCTGTAGACATGAGTGTATGTCCTTTTGAGTTTGTTCTTTATACCCAAAAATCAAAGTCAGTTCGGCCCTTGAATCTCCTCATGGTATTCCATTGCATCTCCTCCTCCATATTTTTGGCTTTGGGATTAGTTAGCACAGAATATTTGCCAATTGACTCTGGGAATTTCAGCCCAGTCTTGTGTGCTTGTGATTGTTTCTCATGCACACTAATCAGTTGTCTGCACATCTCCATAAGGACAATTTTATCTGAAGGAAACCTTGGAAGAATGAAGGGCTCACCTTGATTTTTGATAGTGAGTTGATCATAGTATTCCCAAACGGGCACTATTCTTTTGTCACCCTTAGTTGACAAGCATGGATATTGCCTCATAGAGGCAGCTGCGTAAACCACGTATGAGGTCATATAAAACTTCAATGTTACCTTGACCTCTTTCAGTCAAGCGCAAAGCACATCACTGATTTGTTCTCCGCAATCAATTCTTGCAGCTCCTTTTCTGATTATATTCATATAGTAAATCATCCAGCTTTGGAAATAGTGAGAGTCTTTTAATCCTCTCACTCTGGATAACATGGTGACCATGTCATTATATTCTTCATTAAAATCACTCCTGTGGAAAGACTTAGGACATCGGGAGGTGAGGGAAGATCTAGCAGTTGAGAGATAAACAGTATTGATTACCTTTTTGCATTTATCCTTGTGTTTCTCGTAGTACTCTTGAGCACTCTCTTAAGAAATATCAGCCACTTCTTCAGTTGATGAGCCTTTGAAAATTCTATTGAAGAATACCCTGTCTAGAGTCATTATGACCTTCTGACCATCATCTTTTACCTGTCTTGTGCTTGGATCAAAGTGATCAGCCACTGCTAGTACAAATTCAGGATCATGAGCCGCAACTGGGAAAGATGCATACTTATGCAGCTCAGATTTGATTAAACTGGTCAAGTGTGCAAGAGCCTTCTGAACCCGATCAAGAAACTCTTGCATGTCAATGTGGCCAATTTCGGTGTCCCTAATCTCCTTAATGTTAGAATCTACTGAACTTTCAGGGTACATATTCAAGTACCTATCGTACTTGTATTTCATCTTTTTTGATGATGCCTTACTCGGAGAAGGTTGTCCTAAGGAAGACTCGGGCTTGTTGTGGGAGAGCTTTGACATTCGTGCATAATGACTGCATTCAACACTGATGATTAGCCATTCATCATTATCAAAAATCAATTTTTTCTCAAACGGATCGAAAAACAGGACTCAAAATAGGCCAAGGAGTAAAAACTGCTAAAACAGCAAGTCGGAGAAAAAAGTCCGATCTGCTTCTAAAAACACATTGCACATCGGGGTTTAAAGTCCGATGTGCAATTCCAGGGAATATGAATAGCACATCGGGGTTTAAAGTTTGATGTGCAAATTCAAAAAAACAACGTGCACATCAGACTTTAAAGTCTGATGTGCAGGTTCAGAAAAATTCAAAGGCACATCGGACTTTAAAGTCCGATGTGCTTTTAACATGGGAAGGACAACTGGGTGACATGTCAGGTTTTAAAACCTGACATGCCACCCTATACCTCTCTGCATATCGGATTTTAAAGTTCGATATGCAAAGGTTAATAGGTCGCATATCGGACTTTAAAGTCCGATATGTGGAGGAAACAAATTTTCAGCTGCACACCGGAGGTTAAACTCTGATATGCAGCTTAAGATAGGGGAGGGCTTTGGAGGATGATCGGGTTTTGAAGTCTGATTGTTCTCCAAAGCAAAGGAGGCAATTGGACTTCAAAATCTGATCATCTTCCAAAGGGGAAAACCGAAAACAAACAAGAAAATCAAACAAAAAGGAAAAAGAACGAAAACAAGCAAAGAAGAACAAAAGAAAACAAAAAACCAACCTCCACCGCTTTGATCTTCGAAAAATCTGAGGCGTGAGCGATCCAATCGAGCCATGGAGAAGAAAATCCGAGTGGTGAGTGATGAAAATGGGGGTGGAGGTGCGCGATACAAACCAGAAATGAAGATTAAACTGCAAAGATTAACTTTAAAAAAAACTTTTAAGAAAACCCTAATTAGCAATAAATGCTAATTAATATAACTCACAGTTGCGTGTCGGGTTTTAAAGTCCGACATGCAACCTAGGGGTACTTGCATGTCGAACTTTAAAACCCGACATGCAATTGACACAAAAACCCCATGCAGTTTGGACTTTAAAGTCCGGACTGCAAGCAAAGACAACATGCAGTTCGGACTTTAAAGTCTGAACTACAATCCAAAACAAACAGCAGTTCGGACTTTAAAGTCCAAATTGCAGTCAAAACCATATGCAGTTCGGACTTTAAAGTATGAACTGCAAACTACAACAAAACTCAAATACACTTCAGACTTTAAATTCCGAAGTGTAATTCATTAACAAAGACACCTGCAATTCGGACTTTAAAGTCTGAACTACAGGTTAAACTGCAATCCTAAGAAGCAAAGAAAACAATAAAAACGAAAAGCAAAGAACGAAATGAACTAACCGACCAAGTCGATTAAGCTCTCCTGAAGACCATAAGGTACGAAACGGACCAGTTTCGTAGGGTTGCCTCACGATTTTGGCCAAATTGAAATCGAGGACAACAGGTTTGTAATAATTACGTTGTAATATGATGATCTTTGTGTATAGTGGTAAATACAAGTATTGAATGAGTGTTCTTATTAAAAGGTTGATGTTCTTGATAAATGGATACTTCTAGATTGTAAGAATGAATGGGTGGTTGGTAAGATGAATAGTTAACCTTGAGGAAATGATTTATATTGTTTTAGTTAATGTGGAATGAGGTTACGACTCTAGTAGTAGAATAAGACATGGGCACGTCTCAAAGTATTTGAATATTGCTTAGTTAATGGATATAATGTAATTGTATCTATTGTATGCATTTATCATTACGTGTATGTTATGATTGTTAGATGAGATTGTACATTAAAAGTTGAAAAGAATCAATGTAAGTAGGATTGTTGTAGAGTAGGAATTGTAGTTGATAAATGATAATGTGTATGTGATAATGGCATTTATATTTATGGATGTGTTAGAAAGAAAGAAAAGATCATGTATAGCATTTAAGATGTTCGATTAAGGAAGACTTTATGATTATTGAATTATGCACTTAGGAATCATGTAAAGGAAAAATGATTATGCTAGAGTTATGAAATCATGAGTAGATATGGGAGTATTGAATAAGAAAGGAAAATTATGTCTATGCATTATCATTGTAGGAGAGTAGAGAGCGTGTTATAGAAAAGGATTATGGGTTTTAGGAGCATTTGGATTTGGTGCATAAATTGAACATAAGGAAAAAGGGAATTGGTCTTGCATTGAAAAGAGTAGCATATCATATTAGATTAATGACTAAGTAGGTTGCATACCATGAAGGATAGAAGTAATTGAGTTGCATGTGCATAGCTAATGAATAAGAAATACTAAGTGTATTGCATATGTGTATGAATAATAATTAAGGATGATAAGAGTCGTAATGGAAATGATTAGATTGTTATTGCCTATGTTAGTAGAGTAAGTAATGATGTTGAGATACCCTAGGGGAAGGATATGGAAGATTATATTATGTTTAATTATGCTTACGTAATTTGTTTATGTGACATGTTCAAGTTCATAATGACTATGAGCTAATTGATGTTAATTTATGTTGCATAGTTGATGATATGTGTTGCATTAGATGTTACTTTTAATTTTTTTTTATCTCAATTAGTATGTTAGCTTACTTTATTTTCTCTAGGGTATTTTGGCGGGCATTACAGGAAGATTACAAAGAATGCCTATTCTGCTCCTCCGAATGCACCAATCACTACTGATGAGATCAAGGAAGCTGAAAATAACATCAGAGTGAAGGAAGCATCTCTTAGTGCCTTGACTAATTCAGAGATGACAAATGTAATGGGACTTTAGACCGCACATGAGATCTGGGAGAAGCTTGAGACCCTGTATGAAGGAGACAAACAAGTGAAAGTTTCTAAGTTGCAGAGCTTGAAAGTAAATTATGAGATGCTTAAGATGGGAGAAGATAAGAACATTCACTCTTTTATGGCTAAGGTGAATGACCTTGTCCTAGGTATCAGATGTGTTACTAGAACCCTTGAAGAAGATAAAATTGTTGCTAAGGTGCTTAGATCATTGCCTCCTACTCATAAACATAAGGTAGTTGCTATTGATGAGATCTGAAGTGTGACTACAATGACAAGAGATATCCTGGTTGGGAATATTGTTGCTTTTGACCTGAGCGAATTTGGTGAACCGCATGGAAAGTTTGAGACAACATTTAGAGTGTTTGTATCTGGTAAGCAGAAGTATGATCCTGGTGTTTGTAGAATATCCAGATGTGAAAGAGAGAGAAGGGAGATAGAAGAGAAAGAAAGAGAGCTAGATGAGCTTGAAGCATTGATTGCCTGAAGATTGCCTAAAAGAGCCAGTAAGTATGATGGAAAATTGCCCTTGAAATGTTTTTCTTGCAATAAGGTACGACATTTTTCTTCTAGATGCTCGAAGAGAATGGCTAAATATGACAGGCATGATAAGTTTGGCAAGCATGATAGGAATGATAGATATGAGAAGCATGAGAAGTATGATAAGCCTTACAAGTCTAACCGAATGTATAGGAATCAGAAGAACTGCTATTATGTTGTTGATGAAGGTGTTACAGATGAAAAATCAGAAGGAGATGAAGTTGTATTTCTTGCCATTAAAGAAGATGGACCTGTACCTGTGTGTCGAAAATGTGGTATCATCCTGCAATAGGGGAAAACATCTCAAACACACACATGAAACATTATGTTACAGGTTAGAAATCAAAATCCAAAACTAAGAAGCTAGCTTTGAAAAACCAAACTCTAAGCACATTACATGCTCCTCTATCTCTAAAGATCCTCAAGATTCAAGGTGGCCCTCACTTGGAAGAGCACTTGATCTCTTGGATGACAACCTAGAGAACGAGATTTAAATGATTCTAGGATCAAAATGGATGCAACTAAGATCCTAGTGAAAGCTAAGATGATGGATTAAGATGAAATGCAAGATGCAAGATTGAATACTCTAGATGATGAAGCTATGAAACTAGGTTAATTCTAAATTGAAGATTAAATGCTACTAGATGAGTTAATTAAGCTAGAAAAGGATATGAATTTAAGCTAAATGAAACTAAAATGCTATGAGATGAATGCTTGGTGCTTGAAGATAACAAAGAGAGCGCCTTAACCTGTAAAACTGACTATAAGTTTGATGCACAAAAAACTTGATTTGGAGAATGAGAACTCTATTTATAGGGAAAATAGGGCAATGGAGGGTTGAGATTGAATAATCTCGACAAGGAATAGGATTGAAAGTTATCAATCCATGTAAGGGATTCAGTCTAATCTCAAGTTGACAAATGTCACCCTGAGAGGGCTTGAGAGGAGATGTAAGAGGCATTAAATGCTCGAGGAGACATGGAGGTTACCTTAGGAGGTAAGGTTATGGTTGGCTTAGGATCATCCATTGGATAAATCTTTTACCCAAGGGGTAAACTCTTGTGCAAGGGTTAATAGGATAACTAGGGTCAAAGCCATGAGTGCTTGATGAGACCCTTGGGTTAGCCGAGGGTTAAGTTAGAGAGAAAGTCTCTAACCATGTGGGAAGGTTGAGTTAACCATTAATGGTTAGGAAGACTTTGGGTCCGACAAATTTGCAAGAGTCCTTCCAAATTTTAGGAACTCAACAAGTTAGCTTGTTGAAGGAAATAAAGTCTTAAATGCATTTAGAAGACTTTCTTCCAAATTTGAGAAGTGACCTCCTCAAATTTAGGGAAAGGACGTGATTAGGAGTTGATTAGGCTAATTAAAAGGGTTTAGAAGAATCTAGAAGGCTCTAGAAGAGGTTTAGGAGGCGAGTGGGAGATGTGAGATTTTGCAAGTGGGTGAGGGAAAAAATAATTTAATTAAAATAAAATTTATTTATTTTAATTTTGGGTGCAACTTGCATTTGCAGGATTTTGCAAGTGGGGGGATTTTTCAATAAATTTAGATTTATTTAAATGTAAAAGGGGTTTTAATTAAATGTAGATTTATTTAAATGTAAAAGGGGTTTTAATTAAATTTAGATTTATTTAAATGTAAAAGGGGTTTCAATTAAATTTAGATTTATTTAAATGTAAAAGGGGTTTTAATTAAATGTAGATTTAATTAAATGGCTAGGATAGAAGAAGGAAAATATTAATCAAATCTTTAATTTGATTAATAGGCTAATTTAGAGAAATAGGGATATTAATTAAATCTTAATTTAATTAATTGGAAGAAATAGGGATAATTAAATGAATAAAATTTACTTAATTTGTTGTGCAACTTTTAGGTGTCTATAGTACCTATTGATCCCACTAGTTGTACACTATTGAGGAGAAAGTTGTAGTTGCTAGAGTTGAAGAAAATGATGAATGGGCACATTGACAGCGGTTGTTCACATCATATGACCGGTAATAAAAGCAAATTTGTGAACATGAAAAGGTATGATGGTCGAATAGTAAGATTTGGAGATAAGCATAACACTGATGATGTCTTGTATGTTGAAGGTTTGAAGCATAATCTTTTGAGTGTTGGACAGATGGTTGATAAAGGTTATGATTTGCAATTTAAGAATGGAAAATGTAAGATCCTCAATGCCTCCGGTATAGAAATTGCATCTGGAACTAAGACTGAAGGTAATATATTTCATTTGAATGCTGGTAAGAAAAGTTATTGATTGCTCAGATTGATGAGAGTTGGTTGTGGCATTGGAGAATGTGTCATGTTAACTTTGATTCTATGATTAAGATTAGTTCTATTCAAGCTGTTAGATATTTGCCTAAGATTGTTAAGCATGCTAATTCGGTATGTAAGGAATGTCAATTGGGTAAGCAAACAATAATTTATTTCAAGAGCAAGAAGTATACATTTGATGGATTGCTAGATGGGTAAGAAAAAAATAATTTATTTCAAGAGCAATAAGTATACATCTGATGGATTGCTAGATCTTGTGCATATTGACCTATGTGGACCTACAAATGTTAGAAGTGTGCACGGAGATAGATATTTTATGTTACTTATTGATGATTATTCCACGATGATGTGGGTTGTCTTTTTGAAGGAAAATTCATAAGCATTGGACAAATTCAAGATATTCAAAGCAAAAGTTGAGACTGAGTCAAGATTTAAGGTGAAATGTCTGAGATTTGATAGAGGTGGAGAATTCCGTTTCGGTGAGTTTAATTCATTATGTGAGAAGCATGGGATTAGAAGACAATTATTTGCTCCTAGAACCCCTCAGCAGAATGGAGTTGTTGAAAGAAAGAACAAGACTGTCTTAGATGTTGCAAGGACTATGCTGATTGAAGGGAATGTTTCAAAGATCTACTGGAAAGAATCTATTAGCATTGTTGTTTACACATTCAATAGAGTTAATATTAAAGGTGATACCGGTAAGACTCCTTATGAGCTATGGTTTGGTCATGTTCCTACTGTGAGATATTTTAGAGTATTTGGTAGCAAATATTATATAAAGAGAGATGAGGACATAGGAAATTTTGATGCTAGAAGTTATGAAGGAATTTTCTTAGGATATTCAACAAAGAGAAAAGCCTACCAGTGCTATAATAAAAGATTGAGAATGATTGTAGAAAGTGAAAATGTGAAGGTGGATGAGAACCTTGGAAAAGAGATCAGAGCATGTGGATATGATGATGAACAACATGTTGTTATAACGCCTATTCAGACTGAAGAACCAAAGCAGATTGATCCGATAGAGACTGTTAATCTGGATGTTGTTGTTGTCAATGGAGAAGTGCAGGAACCTGAAAAATCAGAACAATCAGAAGACTCCAAAGTATGTAAGATTGAATCATTCAAAAAATCAGATTATTGGAGATAAAATTAAAGGTGTGTGATGACTAGAAGAAGGTTAGCTTCTAAAGAAGTATGTTTGATTTCCAAAGTTGAACCTAAAGATGTTGTTGAAGCTTGCAAGGATGAAAATTGGATGAGAGATATTGAAGAAGAATTAGATTAGATTGAAAAGAATAACACATGAGAGCTTGTGCCTAGACCTAAGGATAAAAATGTAATTGGTACTAAATGGGTATTCATGAATAAATTGAATGAAGTCGGTAAAGTTATTACAAACAAACCTAGACTGGTTTGCAAAGGATATTCACAGAAAGAAGGAATTGATTATGGGGATACTTTTGCTCTGGTGGCCAGAATTGAAGTTGTTAAACTGTTGCTTGCATATGCTGCTTATAAAGATTTCAAGGTATATCAGATGGATGTCAAATCTGCCTTTTTGAATGGTCATCTTGAGGAAGAAGTTTACATTGAGAAACCTGATGGATTTTCACTATCAAATGATGGAGACATGGTATGTAAACTGAAGAAATCTCTTTATGGATTGAAACAACCCCCTAGAGCCTGGTATGCTAGATTAGATAAATATTTGTTGAAATTGAGATTTAATAAAGGTGTTGTTGATAATAATCTATACTTTAAGATTGAGAATGATAACATCTTGATTGTTGAAGTCTTTGTGTTGGAATCCAAGAACACTAAGAGGGGGGGGGGGGTGAATGAGTGTTCTACCGGTAATGACAATTTTGAACTTATTGATTATTAACCAGTTAATAGTAAATAAAATTAAAGTGCATACACCAAATAACACATAAAGAGGCAACATCATAGCACCAAAATTTATATGTGGAAAACCCTACAAAGGTAAAAACCACGGTTGGGTTGATACCCACAATATTTATATACTTCATCAAGGTATACAAATATTATATGTATGGGATTGCACATGCAATCAGGCCAACCGCCTAGAGCTCACTGCTCAAACACAGGATGGGAAGTCTCACTGACTTGCAGAATATTACAAAGTAATCATAAAGTAGAATGAACTTATAAGATGCATCTGACCATGCTAGATAAGTTCTAGTTCATGTTCTGATAACCCCTACTGTGTATCGGTTTGTTGATGCTCTGTTCTACCTTGTTCTGCTACCGATTATACTGTGCACGTGAAACTGCACATATACACTTCTAATCGTTGACCAAAATGTATATCGATACTCACTGAAACATTCACAACCAAAAATTCGCATTCCATCACATATCTGATCTATCGCTGAAATGATCTTCTTAAATATCCTTCCAACTTTACCATGTTGGCTTCAATGAGAAATATAAACATGTCGGTTGTCGGTACATAATGAGTTTCAAACATAATCCTAATGACCATGTCGGCCATCACATGTTATCACAAAATCCATGAAAGAAATAATCAAGACCAAAAGATTTCTTATCTGGGTCCTATCCATTACCGAGTTCCATATACATGTTACTAGGATCAAGGCTTATTACCAGGATCAGGACTTAGCCGACTATGAAGTGAATGTTGGTGTCGGTGTAAAGCAATGTGAATACTAGTTAAGTGCTATGAATGTCGGTTAACCAAATAATGAAACCATTTACCCTAAGATTATGAGTTTCCATCAATGACAACCCAACATGCTATTAACTCTTACCGGATGAGTGTCAATTGCCAACGATCTCCCCCTTTGGCATTGATGGCAACACTCATGTGAAAAATGCTATCAACCTTGAATCTGCCTCTGAATCTGCATAGCCTCTTGACCAGTACATGAATATGTTATATACATCGGATGCTCCCCCTGAGAAATATATACATTTTTCACTTATTCCTCCCCCTTTGACATCAATGACAAAGCGGGGTACCCACAAATAATCCTGTACAGTTAAACATGAGTCGGTTTTGTACAAACTTTAAAATATCTGCATACATATTTTTCAAAAATGAAAAGTAGATATCCCAACCCTGCTTAAAAGATTCAATAATGGAGATGAATCCATTCAAGATACTAGCATAATACTCAATTTCATTACAAGTAGTGGGATCCTCCTTCTGCAAGTTAGAAATACACTCTATTTTATGAAACAACAAATTATCAAGTCGGAGACCAATCAAATTCCGGAGCTCATTTTTCTCTCCTTATTATTTTGTCCATATCCTTCTCCAATTTCAAAATTTGATCCATAACCACCAAAATTGGACCATCCAAAGAGTTTGTTAGATTGACTGCTGGTTTGTAAGAGTTAGAAATCTGAATTAAGTTTTTCTTACACTCTGACAGTTTCTTGTCTATGGAGTCGGTGAGCTTATCAAAATCTAGACAAGTCTTATATACACTGCCTCCTTCTGCCAAAGTTGCATCAATGGATTGCAAGTAGGTCTGGAGTTTCTCCTTATCAATCTCAATCATTTGCATTAATATTAACTTTCGGGCCACCACAAAATTTTCTTTAGCCTTTGTTAGTGAAATTTTCAATAAAGAATCATAGTGCTTGGGGATAAAATCAATAATTTCTTCTAGTTTACCTGAAGAGCTTACACCTTCATAAGCTTAAAATTCAAGGACTGGCCGGTTCAAAACCTCAAAACTGTGTTCAATCAATTTTCTATCCTTTGACTCTTCCTGAGCCAATTCCTGAGTCGCCTGTGCCTGAAGAGCTGCTACTGCCAAAATCTTCTATGTCGGTGACATTTTGTGGTAGGGTTTGTCAAAACTGATGGAATGTTGTGGTAAATTTCCTTTAGCTATGGAAGTAGTGTCAATTGCCAAGTTGGAGGAGACATCCACCATAGTCTCCTTACCCTTATCAGCCAGTGAGATAACTTTAGAATCTTTCACCTCTTGTGCACCAGTGGCTTCGCCACTTGGTGCCTTATCCAAAACCTGTACATCCTCTGTATCCTTATTCTTTGAATCCTTAACTGTATATGCCTCTGTATCCTCTGCAATCTGTATATTTTATGCCGATATATCCTCTATTACAAAATGTGACTCAATTACCGATACAGTGGTATCTAGTGGAGTGTTATCCAGTGGAGTGTTATCCGATTTCTCAATATCTACAATTTGTTGATCTGTCAGTTGCTTATCCTTAGGCAACTATATATTTTGGGATTGCACAAAACTAGAACTCAACTCATAGCCTAAACCCAAAATAATCTTTACCCAGATATCAATTGTTTCCTTCCTAATCTCTTCTAATCTGTCCAACATAAGATTGTTAATTTTGTGCTTAGGGTTCAATTTTGATGACCCAATTTTATTAATTAAATCTGTCATCTCTAGAGGGGTTATTGTGGGATAAAGATTGACCAATTTGGTCTCCTTAATCTGTTGATCCAAAGACTGAGCATGTATTTTCCTGACCTCTAACTTATAATATAACTCCTTAGGCAATTTTTTCTCCAATTCAATCAATGTCTTACAAAAAGAATCAAGATAGAAAAAAATAGCCTCTTCAATCTTCTTCTTGTCCACCTCATTAAAATTATCAAAGAATTAACAAATATTATTTAAATTACCATCATTTATTATCTGATCAATCAAATCTTGAGTGTTCATCTTCTTCTTACTGGTTCTTCTTTTTGGTTCTGGTTTGGACTGCTCATCTGATTTAGCTTTTCGCTTATGTACAATTGTAATCTTTGGCTTTTGGGAAGTCTCCTTAACTAGTTCTTTCTTGTGTTCCTCTTTCTTCTCCCTCACAACTCTAGCAAAAACACCTTTCTTTTTGGGAACCTCCTTAATTTATGCATCAAACTTCATTTCTTCAAAAGAAACAGTCGTATACTGTCGGGTAGCCTTTTACTTCTTCTTAGGTGTCTCTACTGGTTTCTCACTAGCAGGCTCAGCTGTGGATTCTTTCGGTTGTTTAGAAGTTTCTATTGTAACTAGGACCACATTGGGTGTAGCTTGAGATGCTTTCTAGGATTCCCTTTCCTCTTTTCTCTTCTGCTTCATTTCTTCCTTCCTTTGTCCTTCCAAAATTTTGAATTTATGCTCAACCTTGGCCCTATCATGACCTTCACTAATTAGTGTTAAGGTTGCCACCTTAGTCATTTTCTTTCTAAGTGTTGGGGCAACTTCTTCCTGATGAACTTTCAGACCTTTCTCCTAGGCAGTGCTAATTTTTTCTTATCATCTACTAGTTCCTGCAATAGATGTTGTGCATAGGCATCCAGTTGTAGCGTCGTAAATTGTACACCCTTGCTAGGGTGGTACAATTCTACGCTTAGTTTAGCACCCACCTTAGTGTGTTTGCATCTTGCATTGTAATTTCTCTTTAAGAATTTAATTAATTAATTTAATTAAATTTAAAGTCATATTTCATCACTCCCCACATCATAAATTGGGCCATTTACCCTAAGTGCGCCCCTTTTTATTGTATTCCTCCAATAAATCATTAAATCGTAAACCCTAATTATGTCCTATTTCGACCTTTAAAGCCCAATTTCGCATATCAAAACATCTTGAAATCAACTGTAACTTTGGGATTCGCTCTAATATCATTATATCTAACGGCCCTGAAAATTTAGTGAAAATTTGGTCGGACCATGTGCAAGTGTAACAGGGTCCCCGACATTTTTCCCAAAATTCCAGGAGCATAATCCTATGATAGTATAAAATAATGCTTAACCCAAAAACATTGGTGGAAAATTCAAATCCTAGGTTGGCCTAAAGATGAAATTAAGATCTAGGGTTTCATACATAAGAGCTCTATTTCTTCATTTGAAGGGATGGAATCTAAGAGCAAGGAGGTTTTGGCGAAGCAAGCACAACGAGTCTTCTATGTAGTGAAAGAGAAGCCTATGTGGATTCTTCAACAACATTCAATAATATTCAACAATATCTATCAAGCATTCATCAAGCATTTCATCATCAATTAAGAGCCTTGAAGATATTGAAGAATAATAGGAGATCATCGACTGACGATTGGCTTGTTCTCCTCCCTTGGGGCTAGGTATGATTTCATGTTATTTTCATGTCTTTATATGAGCTTCATTACATCAATTTGCATATTTACATTCATGCTTTAGATCACTTTTCATCATTGATTTAGAGCATTTACTTTGTCAATTACAAGCATTTAGAGTTTACTCTTTAGGGTTGCTCTAGATTGTTTGCATTCATCCTAGGGTCTTGCACACACATGAGATTCCTGCACACATTGTTTTACTATACAAATCAGTTATTTGTGGAGGTAGAAATCACCAACACAGGGTTTTGACCAAGGCAAATCCCTATAGCCACCCAAACCCCCTTCTTATTCAGTTGCAGGTGCAGAAACAAGTACTCAGAAGGCTTCCCGAATCAAAAAAAGGCACAAGGACAGTCCCAAGGCCTCAAACTGCCACAAATCTATCAGGGACAGGGGAATGGTAAACTAGTCCTTCCCTGGATAGGGGCATGGCACCCTAGTCCTCCTCAATTTCAGTGAACTTTAATAGGGTGAAGGCTCAAAATCTCAGGTTTGGAGCCTTTCAGTTGCAACTATCTATCAAATCATCAGGGACAGAGGCATGGCACCCTGGTACTGGTCAGTGTGGCTCATTTTTGAACACCAGGTACACATTCAAATTCCTCCCCCTTCTTTGCTTTCAATATTTCAGTATCAGATCTGCAAGTGTATGCAATTTGACTTTATGTACGCTTTATTGTTTATCTCCTAGCATAGTTCATCATTACATTCAATTGTGCATATCTTTCCTTCATATACAACAAGAGGAATAGAAACCCTAAGAGATAATCCTTGGTTCTCTCTTTATAACAATAAATAGTCAAAGTGAGCTATCTCCCTAGGCTCTTTCGTATTCCCAATGTGTTAGCAAAAGTGGGATTAGGTCCTAGACACCCGATCTTGCTTTTTCCCCTCCACATTTTGGTGAACCCAACATGAATCCAATCTTATTTAATTATGATTTATGTTGTTACATTTGAGTGTTTTTTCTATTTCAAAATTACATTTACAAGTTTCAATTCCTTGCAAATTTTAAAAATTTAGAGGTCATGTTTTGTTAAAACCCTAATTTTTCAATTCAAAATTGAACTTGTGGATAGCTTAATTTGGATCATTAATTTCAGATCTGAGTTAGGAACACATTTCACTCATAAATTTCATTTTCTAAATCAACATTTAGAGTGCTTGCATTGGTTAAAATTGAACATTTTTTTCTATTTTACATATGTTATCATTTGAAAGAGGAAAATTGTTGTCATGATGCATTCATTTCATAAATGTGATAATGGGTTAGCTTCCCTTGCTTCAATTTTTCCATCTCTTAAAGAACCTCCTCCTATCTATGACCAAATTTTAGTGCCTAAAATAGTTGTTACCAACCCCTTCAAAACTCTCCCATGCTATAATGATGAAGATTTGAAGAGTGACCTTGAGCATTCTCCTAAAATGTGCCCTTCCCATCTAGCTATCTTAGAGGAAGAGGATGATATTATAAACACCTTTCTTAGTGTTACTTTACCTTCTTTACATGATGCCTCTCTAAGTGAAAAGGTATTGATAGACAGTGACTTACCTTCTCCTAAATTTGGTCTTACCAATGGGGGCATGTTAGTGCAACAAGAGGTTATGAGCACTTCTTTCAAAGATCTTCTCCCTAAGCATGAATCTTTGAAGAAAGATGTTCATCTCCCTCATAAATAATACTCCCCTCATGAGGATAATTTTATGCAAGAAGATGGTATTGTCCCCACTTTTCCTAGTGATGGCATTTCCTCTTTTTACTTCAATAAAATTCCCACTAGAGATGATGTATTAATGAGAAATGCTTTCCCTTCTCCTAAAGTTTGTCTTACCCCTAAAGATGCCTTAGAGAAAGAAGATTTAATCATAATCAATTTGCTTAATTATCTCTCTCCTAAAGATCCTATTGAATACACTTTGAGGCAAGAGGATGATTTAAACACATGTATTGATGATCTCCCTCCTAAGGATAAAGAATTAATGAACAATGTTATTCATTCTCCCAAAATTGGCAATAACAATAAGGACATCTTTGTGCAAGATATTTCTAATACTTTTTTCAATGACCTCACTATTTGGGATGAACCATTAGAAGAAGGTGTTGATTATTCTCTACCATATGAGAGTAACCCCCTTGATACAATCTCACCTTCCATCAATCTCAATCATCTTTTATCTAAAGGTAAGGCATCTCCTTTTCCCCAACTAGGTTCTACTCGTAAGGATACCTTAGTTCAAGAAAAGATTGTTAACATCTCTTTCAAAGGTCTCCCTCTCAAAGGTGAAACTTTAGAGAGTAATGTTGATCCTTCTCCTAGAGAGTCTATTCCCCATGTAGATACTTTGATGATAAAGGATGATATGACCTTTTCTACTAATACTCTTCCTTCTAAAACATCAATGCCTACTCCTAGTCTACCTCCTATAATTGATCTTATCCATGATAACATTTTAGTGCAAGAAGAGGCTATCAACAATTCTTCCAACAATCTTGTCTATTCTTCTTCTAAAATTCATAAGGACGCCTTTGATATTCCTAAACCATCTTCAATTAATTTTATACATGTGAATGAAACACCTAATAAACCCCTGTTCATAGTTCAAGGTGCTTGTCCTTCTCAAAGTTCTCAACATAAGCCTATCTTAGTGGTTCAAGGTGGTTATGTTAATAATTCTTTTTGTACTCCTAAGAAACATGTTATTACTGTGCAAGGAGGTTATCCTACCAAGAGCCCTTATGAGTATGCTAAAAAAATCACTAGAGAGAGTTATCATACGGTTGCTCATACTTACAACACAAGAAACAATAGGCAACCTATTCCTCCTCTATTTATCTCAACTTCACTTCCTCCCTCTCAACCTACTCTTCCACAAGCACCTTGTATATCACAGACTCTTAGTAAGGAGTATGTTCTCATTGAACAACTTAAAGCTACTCATTCCAAGATTTTTTTGGGGGATTTGGTTCAAAATTCACCTTCTTATCATGGTATGTTACAAGATGCTTTGAAAGACTTAGATGTCCCACCTGTAGTGACACCTAATAACATGGCGTCTTTGATTGATCCTACAAACAAACCCAAAGCTCAAATTGTGTTCACACAAGATGAGTTACCTTCTCACGAAATCCAACATCAATATGATCCTCTCATGATTGTGGTTTTTATCAACGATACTACTATAAGACAAACCCTTGTGGACAATGGATATGGCCTTAATGTCTACGGTGTGGACTTATTGGATAAGATTAATGTGGATCATTCTCTCATCAAACCTGCTTCTATTTCTATTTGAGGCTTTGATAATGTTGCTAAACAATCTTTAAGTATCATAACCTTGCATGTTAACGCAAGTCCTATTACTTTACCTACACCTTTCCATATCATGCTTTGTAATTTGACATATAACCTTCTATTAGGGAGACCATGGATTCATATCATGCAAGTTGTCCCCTCAACTTTCCATAGGCAAGTCAAGTTAAATTATAACAATAAGACATACACCTTGTTAGTTGATACCAATCTTCAAGAACCATTAAAATCTGGATATTCTTGTTCAACTACTTCCCATTCTTCTCCCAATCCTCCTACTTCTTCAAATACATCTATTTCCTTTAATTATATTGTTCCTTCTAGTACTCCTGATTCTTCTACTCAATCAGAATCTCCTCCCAAAGATATCTTTTCTTCTGAAAAGGTGCTCTCAAATGATGATTAGGGATCTCTAGACTTTAACCCTACTTTTGTAGGAGAGTATAGAGTACCTTGGAAAGGATCTAAGACTAAGAAGGAGAAATCTAAGGAGAAACCTAAAGAAAAACCCACTTTGTCTAAACAACTAAGTAACCACTTTATGGCTGTTTCTAATTCAAATAATTTTTTGAATCCTTCCTCTAATTCATATAGCACTGAGACCTGTGAGGCGCAACCATCTCTTTCTGATTTGGCATCCCTTTATGGTCCTAGTTTTCACATTTTAGCTAAGAGTGGCTATAATGGCAATGGTTGTGGCACAAATGAGCAAGGAATTCCTTCTCTCGGATTGGAACAAGCATCCCTAATGGTGATCTTAAATACATATCCTTAATTGGGACCTCCTCCTTGGTGTTGGAAGTCTTTAATCATTGATCAAATTATTTTCTTCATTAAGTAGTATCCTTTATAATAAACACTTCTATTTTGTGAACGTGTGTGTCCCTGATGAGGATCTCTTGCCTTCTTTAGAAGAGTGTTGCTATAAATAATCTCTTTGATGTCATTTTGTGAGAATTTGCCAAGATCTAGAGGCAATGGAAAGCACAAATAAGAGAGAACAAAATGTGACAAGAATAAATTGTATTCCTATCGATGGATAAATGATGTGATCAACTAGATCATCAAGATTTGTTGTTGTTGTTTACAATATAGATGATCCTTCTTATAAAGGCAAGGCTAAGAGACAAGAGAGAACGCAATGATGACATGTGGCTCAATGAGATGCAAGGGTAGGTAGGGGTAGGTAGGAGAAATAGTAAAATATTCCACATGAGGTGGATCACCCACCGAAGGTAGAATTATCACTCCACAATAAGTGGATATGATAGAGTAATAAAAAGATAACACCATAAAAGGTGGAAATTCTCCTTCATACACACTCCAAATGTAGCACACCTCCCTAAGTGTCTCATATGCAAACTACAATATTTTGCATGTGTTGAAATGTGGTGACTGATCAGCAAAGTACTGTACACTCAGCACGTATCCTCGTCGGGGTCCGGGGCCAGGCTGGGCCCCAGGCAGGGGTTCGGGAGCGGCAGCCCCGGAGAAAAGCGGGGGTTCGAGGGTGGTAGCCCCCGAGAAAATTTTTTTTTGCCATTTTTCGTTGATGAAAATCGACATTGTAATAAAACCCTAAAAAGGCCGACTTTGTTTGTTGCCCTAAAAATGCATGTTATAAGCGGCTGGGATGCTTAAGGCATTGTAAGGTTGATGTACTATTTTTGCTAGATAATAAGAAAGATTGGACGACTGTGTATGGTGGACGTAACCCATTCTGGGTGAACCACGTTAAATCTTTGTGTTATCTGTGTCCTGTTTTATTTCTTTATCTTTTTGTATTTAAATCTGCATATAATTGTTAGTTCATATTTGCTTCGGATCTGCTTGAAACCCTAACAATTGGTATCAGAGCGAGGTTTTCTGTAAATTGGCAGGACTTTCAGATTTGAGTGGGAGCAATGGAGGATTCCAAATTCAAGGTCGAAAAGTTTAACGGCCAGAATTATTAGTTATGGAAAATGCAGATGGAGGATTACCTGTATCAAAAGGATTTGTGGCGGCCATTGGAAGGAAAGGCAAAGAAACCGACCACAATATTAGATGAAGAGTGGGACATTTTAGATAGAAAGGCACTGGGATCCATTCGATTGTGCCTTGCGTCGTCTGTAGCATTCAATATAACAGAAGGAAAAATGACTGTAGATTTGATGGCAACATTGGCTAAGTTGTATGAGAAACCCTCAGCTTCGAATAAGGTATTTCTTATGAAGCATTTGTTTAATTTGAAAATGAGTGAGGGAGGATCTGTTGCGGAGAACTTAAATGAATTTAATATAATTACCAGTCAATTGTCTTCGGTAAAAATTACCTTTGCAGAAGAGGTTAGGGCTCTCTTGATTTTATGTTCTTTGCCAGAAAGATGGAATAGCTTGGTTATGGCTGTAAGTAACTCTGTCTCTGGTAAAAATAATTTGGTATTTGATGATATTGTTGGTGTTATCCTAAGCGAGGAAATGCGAAGGAAAAGCACAGGTGAGACTTCAACATCATCAGGTAGTGTTTTGAATGTGGAGAACAGAGGAAGATCAAAGGAAAGAGGAAAAGGCCCTGGGAATGAGAAGTCACGAGGGAAGTCAAAGAAAGGACGCTCTCAATCTAGAGGAAAGAAAGATTGCTGGTACTGCGGAAAGCCTGGTCATCTAAAGAAAGACTATTGGTCTCAGAAAACTAAAGAAGGAGAAAAAAATGAAAATGATAGTAAGGAAGCTAATATTGCAAGTAATACTTTACAAGATGCTTTAATCTTATGTTTGGATAATGATAATGATTCTTGGGTAATAGATTTTGGGGCTTCATTTCATGCTACATCCCATAGAAAATATTTTCTAGATTATGTTCAAGGTGATTTTGGACAGGTATATTTGGGTGATGATGAGCCCTGTCAAATTGTTGGAAAAGGAAAGATAAAAATCAAGTTACAAAATGGTAATGACTGGTTTCTGCAGGAGGTAAGACATGTTCCTAATTTAAGGAGAAATTTAATTTCTACAGGGCAACTAGGTAGTGAAGGTTGCATAGTTACCTTCTCAGACAGTATGTGGAAGGTCACTAAAGGATCATTAGTAGTAGCTAAAAGTGCGAAGGTAGGCACATTATATCTGTGTGCTGGTAACACTTACTCTACCTTAGCTGCTACAGATAAAGTTACTGCAGGGACAACAACAATAAATGTTGCAAGAACATATTCGATAATGTGGCACCATAGGCTTGGGCACATGAGTGAGAAAGGGATGAAAATCCTTCACTCCAAAAATCTATTGCGAGGACTAAAGAAGATTGATTTAGAGTTCTGTGAAAACTGTGTTTATGGTAAACAGAAAAGAGTCAGATTTCTCAAGGTTGGGAAAGAGAAGAAGAGTGAGAAGTTAGAGCTTGTACATTCAGATGTATGGGGACCGGCTCAGGTATCATCTCTTGGTGGCTCTTGTTATTATGTTATTTTTATTGATGACTCAACCAGAAAAACATGGGTATATTTCCTAAAACAAAAATCAGATGTTTTTGAAACTTTTAAGAAATGGAAAGCTTTGGTTGAGAATGAGATAGGAAAAAAGTTGAAGTGTCTCAGATCGGATAATGGAGGTGAGTATTGCAGCAAAGCATTTGAAGATTACTGTTCCTTAAATGGGATTCGAAAGCAGAAGACAGTTCCAGGAACTCCACAGGAAAATGGTGTGTCAGAGAGAATGAATAGGACCATAATGGAACGTGCGAGGAGCATGAGATTGCATGTTGGATTGCCCTTACATTTTTCAGCAGATGTTGTACATACTGCTGTCTATTTGATAAATAGAGGACCTTCAACCCCTTTGGATGGTGGTATTCCAGAGGAGGCATGGACTGGTAAACAGGTAAATTATTCTTTTCTAAAAACTTTTGGTTGCGAAGTTTTTGTCCATGTTGATAAAGAAAATAGAACCAAGCTTGATGCTAAATCTCAGAAATGTACCTTCATTAGATATGGGATAGATGAATATGGCTATCGGTTATGGGATTTTGAAAATAAGAAAATAATTAGAAGTAGAGATGTTATATTCAATGAGAAGGTTATGTATAAAGAACAGATGCAGGAAAAGAAGCATGAATAGGACAAACAAGAATATGTGGTGTTGGATGAGATTCCTGAAAATGAAATGCCACAGGTACCTGATGCTCAGCAACAACAGATTGTCCCACAAACTCCTGCAAGTGTTAGACATTCTACGAGGACAAGTAGACCCCCTGAAAGATTTTCTCCTTCTTTGTATTCTATTTTATTAACGGATTCTGGTGAACCAGAAGAATATGAAAAAGCAATGCAGGTGGATGCCAAACAGCAGTGGCAGCTAGGCATGAAAGAGGAGATTGACTCCTTGATGAAAAATAAGACTTGGGACTTAGTCCCTTTACCTGCAGAAAAAAGAGCCTTGCCTAACAAATGGGTTTATCGGCTGAAGGAGGAGGAAGGAGGTCAAAAAAGATATAAGGCCAAACTTGTGGTAAAATGTTTTGCACAGAAAAAGGGTATAGATTATGATGAAATATTTTCTCCAGTTGTAAAAATGACTTCAATTAGAACTGTACTTAGTCTTATGGCTGCAGATGATTTACATCTTGAACAATTAGATGTCAAAACAGCTTTTCTCCATGGAGATTTGGAGGAGGAAATTTACATGTTGCAACCACAGGGATATGAGGTCAAAGGTAAGGAGAACTTGGTGTGCAGGTTGAAGAAAAGTCTGTATGGCCTAAAGCAAGCACCCCAACAATGGTATTTAAAATTTGATAGTTTCATGGCTGAACACGGTTATCATAGATGTCATTCTGATCATTGTGTATATTTTAAGAGATTTGATAATGGCAGTTATATTATCCTGTTGCTTTATGTTGATGACATGCTTGTTGCTGGGTCTAACATGCAACATATAAATGATCTTAAACAGAAATTAGCCAGGTCATTTGCTATGAAGGATTTGGGTGCAGCTAAGCAAATTCTCGGTATGAGGATTACACGGGACAGGAAAAATAGAACCTTGAATTTGTCCCAAAGTGAGTATATAAAGAAGGTGTTGAAAAGATTTAACATGCAGGATGCAAAAGTAGTTAGTACACCTTTGGCTAGTCATTTCAAATTGACTAAGGAGATGTGCCCAAAGGCACAGGAAGAGGTTAATAAAATGTCTAACATCCCGTATTCATCAGCTGTTGGCAGTCTGATGTATGCAATGGTATGCACAAGGCCAGATATTGCACATGCAGTGGGAGTTGTGAGCAGGTTTATGAGTAATCCGGGTATGGAACATTGGAATGCTATGAAATGGATTCTTTGGTATTTAAAAGGAACTACTATGAAGGCATTATGTTTCAAAGGATCTAATGCTCCTTTGAGTGGATTTGTTGACTCTGATCTGGTGGGTGATATTGATTCACGGAGGAGTACTACAGGGTATGTTTTTACTATAGGGGGAACTGCAGTCAGTTGGATTTCTAGGCTGCAAAAGGTTGTTGCACTTTCAACCACTGAAGCTAAGTGTGTTGTTGCTATAGAAGTCAGCAAGAAGATGATTTGGTTGCAATGTTTTCTGAAGGAATTGGGTCAGACACTAGAGGATAGCCCATTGTATACTGATAGCCAGAGTGTCATTCATCTTGCAAAGAACTCTGCTTTTCATTCAAGGACAAAGCACATTCAGCTCAGGTACCACTTCATCTGGACTGTTTTGGAGGAGGGTCAGTTACGGCTTGAGAAGATTCACACAAGTGAGAATCCTGCCAATATGTTCACAAAGGTAGTTCCACAGGAGAAGCTGATTTCTTCATCAGTTTCTGTTGGTCTTCTTGATTGATAATTGTGGAATTTATACCAGTCAAGTCCTAGTGTTTTATCCAGCGGATGTTGCATGTATAGTGGTGTCGTGTAGTATTAGTCTCCAAGTGGGAGATTGTTCGGTGTGGAGCCTGATCAGTCTCCAAGTGGGAAATTGTTGAAATGTGGTGACTGATCAGCAAAGTACTATACACTTAGCACGTATCCTCGACGGGGTCCATAACCCATTCTGGGTGAACCACGTTAAATCTCTGTGTTATCTGTGTCCTGTTTTATTTCTTTATCTTTTTGTATTTAAATCTGCATATAATTGTTAGTTCATATTTGCTTCGGATCTGCTTGAAACCCTAACATCATGTACCTAAGTAAACTTTAGTAAAGTGTAATTATATCCAAGAAGAATAAATAATTACACTAACACCCCCCCTTAAGTGCAACTTAGGGGAATGCACTTAAGTCTACAATGCAACTAAGCAATGCAAGATGGGTCTTGGCTACATGGCCATCTTAGGTACCCATGTACAAATGCAAATGCAATCTCTCACAAATAGAGAAACGGAAAAAAATCACATGGGAAAAAACTCCCCCCCAAAAGAGAGTTGATGAAAGCACACAATGCTCTCAATGATGTATGAGAAGAACAAAATATGTCCCCCCATAAGAGAGAAGAGGAGACCATGAAGCCCCCCCTCAATGTAAAATCTCCTGCAAAGATGGTGTGATGATGTTGACCAAAATACCTTCCCATTAGGAAGAAAGAGAGCCAATGTTGCACCAATAATGTCAAAGTGTGACAAAACCCAGTACCAAGTCGATGACGATGAATCACTCGCTGCAACGAAATGAAGATCAAGCATGGAGACAACCTGCTTTGAGCATCAACTAGATACTTGTAAATGGCAGAAATACTAGTACAATCAAAGTCTTATGGGAGCCATGCACAAATGTGTACAATCTAAGTCTCAACTGGAGCCATGTACCAAGTCTCACAAGATATTCCTAATCTACATTTACAAGAGGATTACATCAAATATGTCATCAAAGACAAGATACAAAGAGGAGTGGCACTTTATGATAGTGTGAGTACAACATTGCTCATGTGGGGCCGCACCGACTGCGTACCTACAGGTATACTGCGGGCCGCAATCATTGCGGTACCCGCAGTACATTGCAAGTCGCAATGCCTGTGGACCACAGGTACACTACGAGCCACAGTGATGATGGTTCTCGTAGGTATGCTACGGGTCGTAGTGTTGATGGTTCCCGTAGGTACTGCAGTACCATAAAAAATTTATTTCAAAACAAAAAAATTGAAAAACAATGACCCCCCCCCCCCCCCTACAATTAAATTAAATGTTTTAATTTGATTTTTTTTTAAACTAAAAAAAATAAAATTAAAAAATAGATTTTTTTTAAATAAAAAAACCAAATCTGTACTGCCTACGTCAGCTGTCCGTACGGCTAGGGAGGGGGTTCATTTTTTTTTCTCGGGTTGACAGAGGCTGATTTCGACAAATTGATAGTAGATTTGGGGTTTTTTTTGGCCTTTTGAGTGTAATGGTGATGACAGATTTGGCCAAAAATGTTCCAAAATTGCAGATCGCTGTCGGGACAAGTCACCACCCTCCACCTTCAAACGACTCTAGATTTTGGCTTGGATGTCGGATTTGGATTAAATAAAAGGTGATTTTGACTTTCTCAAATATCCTCAATCTAATGGTGACCTCGAAATTGACCTAGAAAGCTCCAATAATAACCTACAATAGAAAGCTCCAAAATGCAAAACCCAAAATTTCTCTCAATTGGCAAACCAATGGCACTCTAATGGCTCCGATACCATGTGAGAATTTTCCAAGATCTAGAGGCAATGGAAAGCACAAATAAGAGAGAAAAAAACGTGACAAGAATAAACTGTATTCCTATCAATGGATAAATGATGTGATCAACTGGATCATCAAGATATGTTGTTGTTGTTTACAATGTAGACGAGCCTGCTTATAAAGGCAAGGCTAAGAAACAAGAGAGCATACAATGATGACATGTGGCTCAGTAAGATGCAAGGGTAGGTAGGGGTAGGTAGGGGTA
This sequence comes from Cryptomeria japonica, assembly GCF_030272615.1. NCBI lineage: Eukaryota > Viridiplantae > Streptophyta > Pinopsida > Cupressales > Cupressaceae > Cryptomeria > Cryptomeria japonica. The sequence goes on from NC_081410.1 coordinate 71,673,181, forward strand.
GTAGCAGAAATAGTAAAATATTCCACATGAGGTGGATCACCCACCGAAGGTGGAATTATCACTCCACAATAAGTGGATATGATAGAGTAACAACAAGATCACACCATAAAAGGTGGAAATTCTCCTACATACACACTCCCAATGTAGCACATCTCCCTATGTGTCTCATATGCAAACTACAATGTGGTGCATGTACCTAAGTAAACTTAAGTAAAGTGTAATTATATCCAAGAATAAATAATTACACCAACACATTTCAATCCTCCATTCTTTTCCAATTTCTTCTATGGAGTTGCATTTTTGGATTATATCTCTTGCATTTATTTCCATTTAAATATTTCATCTTATGCTAGAGAGCTCTCAAAACCTCACACTCTTTGTTGTGTTGGAATTGAGGTTTAAACCTCTTTCTTACCAAATGATTCTCCATTAGTTTTTTTATCTGTATCAAATCTTCTTTTGAGCATTTGTCGTCAATCTTCTTTCAGAATTTGATGTGGTAAACATGATACCATGTTTCAAATCACTAAATTAGCAAGCCAAAATAGGGGGTGCATATAGCTACCCTTGAATTTTCATCACCTTCCTTAGTAAGCATTTAGGTGATTTTGTGATTTTATCTAACATGTGATTTTGTAGGGTGCGGTTCCTAACTGTGTACTGCAGATACCGCTAAGGGCTTCGTCCGACAACTTGTGGATATATCATTTTTCATGAATGTTTACTTTTCTTTACTTTAGCTTGCATATGCACGTAGTGTCATATGACCACTAAAGTGAGGGATAACTGTAGCATCATAAATTGTACACCCTTGCTAGGGTGGTACAATTCTATGCTTAGTTTAGCACCCGCCTTAGTGTGTTTGCATCTTACATTGTAATTTCCCTTTAAGCACTTAATTAAATCTAAATCCATATTTCATCACTCCCCATATCATAAAATTGGGCCCTTTTACCGTAAGTGTGCCCCTTTTTATTTTTTTCCTCCAATAGATCATTAAATCACAAACCTTAATTATGTCCTATTTCAACCTTTAACACCCGATTTCGCATATCAAAACATCTCGAAATCAACTATAACTTTGGGATTCGCTCTAATATCATCATATCTAATGGCCCTGAAAATTTGGTGAAAAGTTGGTCGGACTATGTGCAACACGGTCCCTGACAATTTTCCCAAAATTTCAGGAGCATAATCCTATGATATTGTATACACATAAAAATGGCTATGAGCAATTAAATAAATATTTTATATTTATTTAATAATTATTATTCTATTAAATAGTTTTTTTTTTTATCAATAAAAGGCCGAAGCCAAATTTTATTTCTTTTGTAAATTTTTTACATCTCCATTCAGTGTGGGCACCGGTAGGAAAGAATGGAGATAAGAAAACCTCCGGTCTAGCCCAGATCCCTTAAAGGATCAGATAACAAACAACTGAAAATTTTTTACAAATCCTCATCTGAGGGAGATGACTGTCTTAATAAGACATTTTAGTTTCTTTTTGTACATAAAAGCTTGCACCAATTTCTGGATGGACCCATCTTCACAAAAATGGAGAATCCATTAATACTCCGAGCTTTAACTTTAAGACCTGTATCCCTCATCTGCAAAAACCTTAATGCAACTTACATTGCCAAACTGTTAGTAGCATAGTAAACATGATAATTTGTAAAAAAATCATTCAATGAATAATAACATCTTTCCTGTTTTATGTAAGAGGATTGTAGCCTGGATATCCCTTAGCTTGAAACCAATTTTAACCTTTTAGGCTTCAATTTAAGAGATTATCCAGGTTACAATTCTGCCTACACAAATGGGAAGGATCAATTTCTAACAGTTCCTTAATCACTTTTAACTCAGCAAGCATCTGATACTCCATAGCATAAATGAATTCATATGTCTATGTATGCACATTAAAATGTCAATATGCGAGAATATCATAGAGTCTGCCAGGGTCATGAATATAAACAAATATCCACAGTAAAATATATGTCTGGATATAGGAGTAAAACAACAAAAGAGCAAAGGACCTGTACAGAGGCTAATTCAATAGGACCTACTACAGATCTGAAACAATGATTAAGTCTGGGCTGATCTCAACTTCCCTCCACAAAACCACTAAAAAAACATTCCATTATTTCGCAAAAGATAGTAATAACCCGAATGAACCCCACTCGATAGACAAAAGTCCAATACCACAGCTTATACCACTATAACTGCAACAGAAACCAGTGCAATCTGTCCCCTATATAAAACAGGGCTAAAGTCAATCACATCCGATGCAATGAATCAAGATTAACAGAAAACAAAGCCAGAAACCTTAGCATGAATACACATAGCCTGGCAGAGATTCATACAATTACTATTGGGGATAGGAATATGCAGGTCTCCCCTCCAATGCATGTTATCTGTGTATAGAAAGCCCTGGGCAGCGTGGGTATAGTCTTCAATGGCAGATTTGATGTCTTTTATGACAAATTTGAGTCTGCCGTGCTATGTGTATTCAAGCTAAGGATTTCTGGTTTTTTGTTGTCTGATATTCTTGATTCATTGCATCGATTGATAGCCTTGAGTTATATTGCAGACTGTTAGAAATGGTTTCTGTTGCATTTATAGTGGTTATGCAGCGGTATTGGACTTTCCTTGGTTTTAGATAACAGTGGTGTTGCATATATATGAATATATATACAATCTAACAAATATACATATATATATATATATATATATTCATATATATATATATATATATATTCATATATATATATGTGTGTGTGTATGTGTGTGGGTGTAAGTAGATATTCATAAAATTACATACACACATATATACATATATATATTCTATTAAATAGTTAATTTGAAAAGATTAATTTATTTAATTCATTTTATGTCCTTCTATTAATTAATGTAATTAAAACATTTTATTAATTGATTTGTTATATCTTTTCTTCTAATCAATTAATTAAATATCTAATATTTAATTATTCCTCTATCTACTATCTTATAGTCTCATTGATTAAATAACTTCTTAATTATTTAATCCCTTTTCCAACTCACCTTTCATTGTCAACGTCACTTCCTCTTTGCCAACTCATCCATCATGTGGCTAAATTAATTCAAAAAAATTAAATTAAATTAAATCATTTATTAGCCACTTATCTCTAACTTCCAAAATGAATGAAATATTGTGTACATACAGATGTTTCCTAACTTTCTTCTATATTTTCTCCAACATCCTTATATCTTAGGAGGACTTGAGTCCACTTGTCCTCTCATTCCTACATCTTCTCCATCTATCCTATATAAGTCTTCAACTAAGTCAAGGTGAGATGAGTGACACTTGTCTTCTCCTTCCCCCTTTCTCTCAACCTTCAATCTCTTGCTCATAGCCATCCAATTTTCAAGATTCGATCATGATCGTTGATCTCTGCCACCTAATCTCATGCACTTAAAAATCTATAAAAAGAGGTCTCCTGAGCCATTTTGAAACTAATAGACTAATAGCTAATCATATAGTCATTCTAGGAGGCTTTATCTTGCATCCGTGAGTTTGAGTTTGAAGCAATTAGCAATTTTAAAATTCTTATCATAACTTAATATCATGTTATCTTAAATCATTTGCATATGCATATCATAGTATGAGTTAACTATCAGTCCATTCTTCATATCCCATCTTGGAAGCTACTAGTGCTTGTCTGAGAGCAAATCACCTACAACCAAGAATAGTGGAGTTATGACACAATGAGGTATAAATCATGAAAGTTATAATCTTGTTTATTTCATTTACTTTATGTTACTTCATTGGTTGAAGTTAAGTTTCTTGTAGCCTTCCTTTTATATTATATGATGGATTAACAAGTTTCAGGACATTTCTTTGGAGTTCAACTTTAACCTCAACATTTTTGGCGCCCACCGCGGGGCTCGGGCCTCACACTTATCTTTCTATATCCTTTCTTATTCTTGCAGAACTAATTTAATGCTTTTGTAAGTCAGTTTCACACATCTGTGAACTTTGACATGCATTTGTTAATTAGGTTAGTGCCTTTATCATCTAGGTTAGCGCCTGCTTTCAATAGAATAGCGCTTTTAATCATGAATTCACACTTTAAAGCAACAAGGTTAGCGCTTTTCACACACAAGTTAGCACTTTGATGGCACTTTTACTCGTTAAGATAATGCTTTTGCTCATTAGGATAGCGCATATGTTCTGATAGTGCATAAAATTGGAATTTTCTTTAATCAGAAAGCTAACAACTTTGTAGGTCCGAATTTCCAAGAACTGAAAAATTTGAAAACTACTAACATATCTGTGTGCAAGGTTATTTTGAAGTAAATTTCATGCATTTCCTCACATAGTTAATTAAGAGTATTTTGGAACGTAAAACATCATATCTTGTTCATCTAGCTTAACTAGGAGGATAATCAATAGCATGCAACTTGCATTTGAGTGTTTTTCCTTAAAGTAGTTGCACATAGATTCTTAAAAGGATTAAAATAAACCTTTGTCTTTCATGCTTGTTGAAGTAGTAGGCAAGTATGCTCTCACTCTCATACGGTGATAAGAAAACCAGACCTACTTTATTTTATGTGTAATCTTTAGAGGGTTTGCCTTCTGGAGCTGCCTTGAGGGGGCCAGTGAAAGAGGAATGACCCAAGTGGAAATGGGCTAATACTAATTCCTTCTGATCCACTCTAAATAAATCATGTTTGGGATGAAAGTCATAAACAACATGTGCTCATTAGTTCATACCAACACTCTGTTTCCTCATAAACCCTATGGAGTGTAACCTCTATAGGTTGGGAACCATCTGTATTTACAGAGTGTAAAGTGTTGCATGTATGGCCCTTACTAAAAACCATTTGTAATAGTTGTCAAAATCCTTCCAATTATTGGCGCAGGAGGTCGGACCTCTAAAGCGGCTCACACACATATGGTTCTTAGTGGAGATATGAAGTTTGCCATGGGGAGTTTTCATGGAAACTAGTGCTTGGCTGCCCCAGAGAAGTGAGTGTCGAGAGTGGAGTCAGTGAGGTCAAGCATTTAAATATCCGCTCTGAATAGCGTAGCCTCGGGGAAAAACACCATGTGAGATTCAACAATTATTGTCTCAGCCTACCATAGGATTTGTGCTTGCTTGTGCATTTTATTTTTCAAGCATTGTGTCTTTTATGTCTGCAACATGCTTAGTATGGTCAAAAAAAAGAAAAATCGTCATTTGGAAATGAGCAAAAATCCGATAAATTGCTGGAAATTTTGAAAATCCTTGTAACACAATCAGAATAGCTCTTTTATTGCATAGAAACACGCATTTGTTGTGCATGACAATAGTTTTTAGCAGCAAAACAACGCATTTAAACAACAATACAACGCTTGTATATCATAGGTTCACACATTTGATTTGTAGATTATCACTTTTGAACATAAAGCCACGCTTTTGTACCTCAATTTTCCGCTTTTAGTCCCACATAGCAACACTTTCAAGCAACAAAAAAATGCAGTTGTCCCATACGTTAGCGCTTTTGACAAAAAATTAGCGTAAACGTTTTCTTGCATCTAAGACAGAGGGCATTTCTGCATATCAGACCAAATTTCAAAACCAATTTCAGATACCCTTTTCGAGTAGAGTTGTCTTTAACTATCACAAACCTTCAAACTAGTCTGATAATTAGGTTTATCAATCAAATAGGCTACTTCCAAAGGCTTCATAAGCATAAAATTCACAACAAGTTAGTGATTCAACCATCTTAAGTGCAAAAATCAACATCATTATCAATTTCTCATCAGGATATATCGAATCCTCTATCACGAAATTTGATCATATCATCCTTTGTCCATTATCTTGGATATATCGTTCCTATTTTGAACCTAGGTTATATCAAAATCAGAATTGTACTCACATTGGAATCAAACAAACTTGTAAACTATCATATGCTTATATGAATTTTAAATATCGCCTTAAGAAAAGAAAACCTAGTTATAAGGCTACTTTGAAGAGGATAAGATTCTTGTATATCAATCGCGAGATCTTGTTAAAACATAGGACATTCCTACATCGTTTTCATCACTATTTACGTGGTTACGGGACAGAATTTGATGGAGAACTTTTGCAAGCACATGCCTTTCAACAACAAGATGCTTTATCACAACACACCAATAACAGTGGTAAAATCAACAAAGCTTATCTTCCTAAACCAATAATCACTTATTGAGTTGTATTTAGAAGGTCAAAACTTGAGTATTTTTTGAATCAATCACGTGCTAGTTTGGACTAGAGCTCAATACGAGCAATTCAGAAAACAACAAAAACAAATGGAAGAAGATAATTCAATGTTTTAAACTTTTGGATACACAGATGTTGATGAAGAAGCAGTCAATAACACCATTAGAGACCTTGAACAAACTTTTAAATTTGTCAAACTAATGGAAAAGTTATTGGAGAAACAAAAGGAAAAATACCTTCTAATGTTGGTAAAATCAGGAGCTAAATTGCCACAAGACTTTAACATAGAAAGTTTGAAACGAGATGCAGAGACGAGTAACAATCAAAATATAGATGATCCAAATAACGAGGATGTAAATCGAGTAAATCATGAGGAAACAAGAGGAGATAAAACAAGAAAAGACCATGATGATACAAGAAGAGAGCATGGTGATAGAAGAACTTATGAGGATGCAAGGAAAACCCATATGGATTATCCTTTGATAACTCTCGCTCAACAAATACAAACCTTACAACAACAAATACAGGATATGCAGAATGAAACAAGTTCCAAGAAATATTCTCTAGAGGATATCTGCCCATATCCTTTTGACAAAAGTTTAAACATGATACCATTCCCACAACATTGTGAATTCCCTAAATATGATAAATACGATAGGAAATCTGATCCTCAAGATCACATTAGGGAATTTTGCACTATGAGTATGGAATTTGCACACGATGAAACTTACCTGATGTGTCTATTCCCTAGGAGCTTAAATGGACAATCAATGGAATGGTTTGCAAGACTACCATCTGAAATTAAATATTTTGAAGAACTTGTGAATTGATTTATCTCACAATACTCCTACAATGTAAGAAATGAGATAACAATGCTAGATTTATGTAATGTCAAGCAAATTAATGGTGAACCTTTCATGGTCTTTTTACAACAATGGAAACAAATGTTCAATAGATATCCAAGAGATGTACCCAATCAAGAGAAAATGGACATATTCATTGACAACCTTATCAATGAAATGAGTTACTGTCTTAAAATACAATGTCCTCCTTCTTTTGCTAAGATGATTGAAAATGGTCTAAAGATAGAAGATGCAATGGTAAAGAAAGGAGATTTAAAGTTTTACAACAATTCCTACAACAACAACAACAATAACAATGACAAACCTAAATTTTGGTCAAAGAATAGGAATGTTACTGTAGACACCTAAAATTGTCCTATCTAATTAAATAAATATCTTTATTTATTTAATTATTTTACGCCTAATTCTTCTATTAATTGAATAAATCTTTATTTATTTAATTAATTCATTTATCCTCTTCTAGCCTTATTTCTCATTTAAATAAATACTTTTATTTGTTTAAAATTATCATTTTCCTAAATTAAATAAATACTTTTATTTATTTAATTGATCCCACTTCCTCTATTAATTAAATAAATCTTTGTTTATTTAATTAATTCATTAACCTTTTCTACTCATGACACATGTCATTCATCTCTTAATTCCTACACTACCTACCCTCTCATTATTTTCTTATTTCCTCTACCTACCCTCTAATCCTAGCTGACCATTTATCTTTTACACTTCTTAATCTTATCCCTCCATTTCTTATAATGTCTTCTATATAAGGAGATGCTTCCTTCATTATCAACCCTAATAAGCTAACTCTCCAACTACGCTTTCGAACTTTCATATGCAATCAAGCCTACTTACAACCACATTTCCGTTTTTTGTTGAGCTCTTGTGCACGCATAAAAATTGAGAGCAAATATATCAAGCAAGATCAATGGAGATAGGAAGAATGGAGATCCAAACCCTATTGGACATGTGATGGTATAATCTTTGTGATTTAATTTGATTTTCATTGTCTTAGGTAATCTTCATATGTTATGGTGGATCTTCGTTGTTGTTAAGCTAGGGTTTTTGTGGTTGAATTCATTTAGTCTTTCAATATTGTTGTTTCTATTTTTACCATAAACAGTTACCGATGGAGGAAATGACGACAACAATGCTACCAAACAACAACCAATCTTCAACTTATCAAGTCAAGTACCAAACAACAACAATCAAGAGAACAGTAAATCCAAGTCTTTCTTCTCCAATCCTCGCAGGAAATTCACAAACATTGGGGAGCGCTTGGAATCAACTTTGAAAACTCTTCTTGCAAATAAATTGATAACTTTGAAAACCATGTCTGTGTCTCGGATCTTGCTTTTTTAGTTTTTGATCCAGTTTTGAGGCTTTATTTCATCATTTGGATTTCACATCTGGTTTATTTCAGGCTAACATCTTGTGATCTAGCTAACAAAATTGGTGCAACTTGTTTTGGAAGCGAATCGTCTTGTCGAAGGCCCCTATTTCACAAAGTCTTTTGGATCTAAAAATTTACCTAACTTGTGTGCTTGCAGGAGGGGTATTATTGCCAAACTACTAACAAATCTTTGTTGCAGAATTTCGGCAAGGGTTTTTTATGTTCATTTGTGTGCTTTGTTTTCATAGGTTATCAAACACTTCAATTGGTGCACTAAAATTGAACCAATGTCTTTTGTGTTTTGAACAATAGGCTCTTTTTGTTTAATCTCTAGAGGGTCTGTCTCCCTGTGTGGTCATTAGGACTACTAGTGAGGAGAGAACGACCCAAGTGGTAGCGAGGAAAACCCACCTCTTCCAAACCACTATAAATAATTGTATCCATGGTGAAAGCCATGGGTAACGTGTGCTGATTAGTCCATATCGACACTATGTCTCCCCATAAACTCGTTTGATCAAATTTATTTGATCATTTGTAGGGCGTAACCCCTACCGGTTGAGAGCCTTTTGTATTTATAGAGCTAAAAGTGCCGCATGTATGGCCACATGAGCAGATGCCCTTAATAGAACCTTTTTGTTTTAGAAATCCAAAATCCTTCTAGTTGTTGGGGCAAGAGGTCGAACCTCTATAGCGGCCCACACACATACAGTTCTTAGTAGAGATACAAAGTTTTCCATGGGGAGTTTTCATGGGGACTGGTGCTTGGCTACCCCGAATAAGTGAGTGTCAAGGGTGGAGCCAGTGGGGTCAAGCATCTAAGTATCCACTTTGAATAGCGTAGCCTTGGGGGAAACCCCATGTGGGATCAACAACTATTGTCCTGGCCAACCATAAGAATTGTGCTTGTCTTATTTTAAACATTCAAACATTCAAGATCAAACATCAAAACATTTTGTCTTTTGTGTCTTCGAGTGTATGCAAAACATTTTTTACATCAAACAACACACTTTTATTTGAGTCATTTTGAGTCTAAACACTTACAAACATTAAGTCTTCATCAACATTGTGTCCTCTTGTCACGAAAAATGGTCAAAAATTCATATTTGGTCACAACAAATAACTTCACAAATTGGAAAATTGCACTCAGTTTCCAGAAACGCATTTGTGTCTGACAAAAACATGTCTGTATCATTTAACCGCGTCTGTGTCATCCTAAAGAAAATTACATTCACAAAATCTCAAAAACACGTTTGTGCAGTGTTCAACCACGTCTGTGAAGTATACAGGCATGTCTGTGTTTAGAATTGGAAAAATTTACAGTCCAACAAACAAGAGCAGCCAGTTTCTGACTTATTGAGCTTCCTAGGTTATCTCTCTAGGTTTTCATCTGGAATTCAACCTATATCTGGGTCTTACAAAGATCATCATTGCTTTACACCTTGCATTACATTCACATTTGTTTAAAAATGAGTCAAAAGGTCACTTGCTTGTCCTCATCTTGCTTTATCAACACACTACATACAACAACACTTTGCTAAGTGGTCCCTCATCAAGGTCTATCACATTTGGGTCTCATTTGGTCTTACTTAGAGTCAAGGTCAACTTACCTCGTCAAGAGAAACTATCCTCTCTTTGGAAGCCACACCTACTCTACTACATACATACTTGGTCCTACACTTTGGACATTGCAAGTAAACCTCAGATTCATTTATATTCCATCCAACTCTTGGTCTTTCATACTCTTTCCATTTTCATATAGTCTCACACATCTTGATCAATACCTAGTTCATGGTTGAAACCCGTTCCCAGAATTCTAGGAGAGAAGCTAAAGATGCTCAAGAGTCTGCAAACATGAGTGCCTATGAGTATGACAATGATGTATTTTTCACTTCTGATCATACCACATTACCTGACATGGATGCCTATAGAAATATTCCAAATGTTGAGAACATGGACACTACAAACAACAATGATACACACAATGACAACATGGACAACTTTCTGTACATTTAGCAGAAGTGGAAGACTTCAATATGGATCCCCATTTCAATTGATTGGTTGAGGAAATATCGAGGAGAGATAGATAATATTTATTAAAAGTGATGGCACAAAGTGGAGCCAAAATCCCTCATGATTTTGATATGTCTCAAATAATGGAACATCGACCTTTGCAACAACCTCACCTCAACATGGATCAAAGGAGGCCTAATAGTGGAGGCAATAGAGGACCACACATGGTGCCTGAATCACTTATCATCTTTGTTTCAAAAACCTTAGGTCCCACATACACATGGTCAAGCATATGATACTCACCTTCGTAGACCATTATGGAAGTCTTATGTAGAAAAATATACTCAATCACATACCAATGCTAAGGACCAACCATCAAAGCAATTGGATATCCAAAGGCATGATAAAAATTTGGACACAAGGAAACCCCACGTCAAATTTGGGGGCAACACACTAGAACAAACTCATGGCATGCTTGTAGAGTATGGTATACATAGACAAAACAAATATTCCATTCCTCATCATGACTCTATGCCAAGTGGTCCATATATGTAGCATCATTATAGACCTCCTCCATATGAACATGTGTATGATCAGTATCATCCATATATGCAACATTCTCCTCCTCCACCCAGTACCTCAGGCATGGGATATGGTACAAGAAGTCAGTCTCCACCTAAGAACAGTTTGGAACAACAAATTAAGGACTTAAAAAAGAAAATGGAGGACATAAATACACCAAAGCCAGCTTACGCAATGAGAGACATATGTCCCTATCCATTTGAAAAAAGCATTCCAATGCCTCCTTTTCCTACACACTTTGTGACACCTAAGTTTGATAAGTACAGAGGAAAAGGGGATCCTAAGGCACATATAAGACAATTTTACACAACTTGCATTGAGGTAGCAGCAAAAGAGACATATTTGATGAGATTATTCCCACAGAGCTTAGGTGATCAAGCTATGAAATCGTTCTCCCAGCTCCCACCTCGAATTAAGTCATGGGGTGACTTAGCAGAGACATTTATCCAACATTTCTCATACAACATAGAGACAGATATATTAGTCACCACTTTGTGCAACACCAAGCAAAAGGATGGGGAGTCATTTTCATCATTCCTACAAAGATGGAGGAATTTAGCCACCAGATGCTCTTGTGAAATTCCACAAAAACAAATGGTAGAGATGTTCACCCAAAATGTCAACAGAGAAATTGGTTATGACATAAGAAAATCTTGTTTGTCCACTTTCAAGGACGTCATTGAGAAAGGCTTAGCAACAGAGAAGGTCTTAATTGAGAAAGTAGTCATTAAGATATTCAAAGAAAACAAAGAGGACTTTAAAGAAAAAGACAAGCCATGATTTTGGAATAAGAACAAAAACACAGTAAATGATGGTGTTGTTGATGCTAACAGAGTGAGACCCAAAATCGTTCTTTTTGGATTAATTTCTACAAAGAACCAAGTGAACACTCAAGCCACTTCAAAACCACGAAGTAAGTACACCCCATTGGGAGAACCACTTGAGTCGGCTTTTAGGAAGCTAGTGGCAAACAAGATAATAACAATTCCTGACAATCCTCCATACGAACCAAAGGTCAAACCAAATTGGTGGAATGATGATGAGTATTGTGAATTTCACAAGAGCAAAGGACATAAAACATGAAATTGTAATCGACTGAAAAACATTATACAAGATCTTATTGATAGAGGAGACATTGAGATCGAAGGACATTCATCCAATCAAGAACATGAGATGTTCAAGGAACCATTCCCAAAACATGACAAGGGAAAAGCCAAAGCCACAGATGAGCAGACCAACTATACCAGAGCATCCTATAACTATGATTCAACTGTCAATCACATTTCGATGGATAATTATGTCTCTACCATTATCATCAAGGACAAAACGCCTGAAAATTCTACCCAAAGACCTAAAGTTATCCTAAAAGGCACTGGATCTTCTTCTGAACCTACCTCTGAATTTAATGTTACAACTCATCAAGGTAAATTCACTTTGCAAGGTGCTCCAGCTAAAAACACCACTTCCTCGTCAACCAAACCTGAGTATGATCTGGTAGAACAGTTAGGGAAGACACCCGCGCTTATCTTCATCATTGAGCTCTTACGCATATCCCTTGCACATAAGGCCATTCATGACAAAAATTTGAGAGACACTTCTGTCCCCACTGATCTAAACATGGACCAATTTCAAGCCATGGTGGGATACCTTTCCATTCCACACTCCCTTACATTCACAGAAGCTGACTGCGCCTCCGTAAGCCAACCACATAATGCACCTTTACACATTGAAGCCTTCCTACACAAACATCAAATAAAATGAGTCCTGATAGATGGAGGAGCTGGTCTCAATATATGTACTTTGAACACAATAATACAATTGGAATATTCAGACAAAGCCATGAATGCTACAAACAAAATTACCATCAAGGCATATGATGATGAAGAGCGATCCTCCAAAGGCACAGTCACCTTGCCTCTAAGAGTTGGGCTAGTTACAAAGGATGTGGTTTGTCAATTCCTAGACCTGGATCTCACATACAACATGTTGCTAGGTTGTCCTTGGATTCATGAGATGAGGGCAGTCCCATCTACATACAACCAATGCATTAAGTTTCCTCACAATAGAGTTGAAGTAACAGTTAATGGTGATCCTAACCCATCTATATACTGTAATAACTTGAGACCAAAAGCTGAGACAATCATTCCAAGTAATAGAGAAGCTATCCCTTCTTCTACATACATTGACCCTAAATCAAACTTAGATCCTTTAGAAAACTGGATTGATTTTTAATGTATAATCAATATGGAAAAAAAATTGTCTTTTCCAGTTTTTGCCTATGCATGTTTAAATTTATGTATTCACATTTGCTTATGAAATGGCAAGTCCTTGATCGTGATTGTTGGTTATTGTCGTTTATTGATTTGGGTACCTATTTATGTTCTTGATCTCAAGTATTTACTATTTTCATGTGATGGTTTGTATCCGGTCATGTTCTTTAGGTGGGTGTTGAATGTTGGTTTGTGGTTGACCATAGCTGGTCAAGTCTCTAGTTAGAGTATCGTCAGTCAGTGCACCTCGTATGAAGTATTGTTTGACCAAGTGGGTATTCCTACTACATCTGAACTCCGTAATCTTGTTCTGGTGTATGTCTTGGTTTAGGAGGTTTGTATGTTTATGGTCTAGTATCATATGGGAAAGTGGCTTACGATTGGGGGTCGCGCCCAAAGTGGTTGTTGGGTAACCCATCGAAAGTGTGTCTAATTAAGTGATAATCTAATAGCATATTAGAGAGTTAGTTAATGAGTCACTAAGGAAGATAATTGTGCCTCACGTATGAGATGAGTGCTAGCACAGACTCGACATGCAGTGAGAAGACCTGAAATGGCAAACCATCAACCTTGTCTTCATGAAAGGTTGTGTTGGGTCCACGTAAGGCTTGGATGGGCTGGAGGTTCGGATTAGGTTGCTAGGGTAACCCAGTGGATGGGGTCGGGCCATGGTAACCATACCAGGTTATGTGATGACACTTGTCCCTTATGTTTGCTAGTGTATTGTTGTGTTGTTTTGATAGGAACACTGTTGTCGAATTGTCCTGATGTCTATGCCCTTGTAAGAACCTGATATCGATGTTAGACCATGGGATGCTTATGATTGGATGAGAAGATTTAGTTCATAGATGCTCTAGTGGATCTTTGTATTTGCTTCTATTATGTTCAGTTGGATCCTTTCCTATTCAGGGATCATTTATGTATTTATTTGACTGATGTGGTCATATGCATTATTGGTTATGTTCGCCTTGATGGTAGGATTGTAAATGATATAACCTTATGTATTCTTCTCTATTATTTAAGTATCAAAGGGGTCTTGTAGTTGAGTAGACCCAGAGATGTAGCCCTCTAGGGGTGAACTCCGAGATCATTTCAGGTGTTATGTGGTGTTTTACATTCTTATGTTTCCTTTTAATTTAACATGTATGGATGGCATTATGTTAGAATGTATAATGTGGATTAGATGAAGTTAATCTTAAATGCATGTATGTAGTCATCTTATTAAATGCAGAAATTTGGATCATGAAAGAATGTAGATTTGAATAATGGAATGTCTTCAGTTGTTGATTATGAAATTAAAGTATGCTTGGAAAGTATTCGTTAGTTTATAATGAAATTAAAGTATGTTATGAAATTAGATGCATAACTTATGTCTTAATGAAAGTTTGAATGTAATGTATGGTTAAATTTGAATGGATGATCTTAATCATGTTATCTATACTGTTAACCTCAATGGATGAACCTTATCATGTTATCTATAATTTTAACTTACCAAACAAATTATATCCTTGTTTAAAGTATTATTATGTCATTAAGTTAATCAGCTTAATTGGATTAATTAGCGTGAGTCAAGAGTTAAGTGTTGAATTAAGTAATCACGTTGGGAAACTCTTTAGGTGTTATTTGAGTCTCCCGTTGTATAATATGAACTTTGATAACTCATTGTATCATTGTGTTGTGTTTAATTTAAAAAAATAAAAATTGCACTCTATTCTTGTGTTTTAGCTTAATCGCGTTGGGATTTCCTGGCGGGGCATTACATTTGGTATCAGAGCGCATGTTACAAACACTAGGATCTCTGGTGTCACTTGTGCCCTTGGTGCGAGGTGTATCGACCTTATGTTGTATGCTTGTCCTCCTTTTGTATGTGTGTGATTGAGGCATATGATCTTGAAGATCTTAAGGAAAAATATAGTTATATAATGAAACTATATTAAAGGTGTGCTCAATACTTTCCCTTTTGATGAATCTATTTATAAGGTTTATGTGTGTCAGCTTTTCCCTCCTTTATTTGAGCATTTTGATGGTAGTTCTAGAGCATAGTGTTGGTGTACCTTGGAGGATCTTTTGCCTTGTCTTCATGAAAGGTAGGTTTGGCTGCATGAGCTGCCAGTTAGTAGGTGTTGGTAGACATGTGGGTGGACCTTAGCCATGTATACCTCTGGCTTACGACGAGTATCCTGTGAGGTACGTCGCTATGCGAGATGTGACTTGCGCATGCTTTTTCCGCGAGGTACACTACCATGCAGGATACATCCATTGCGTGTCTTCTCCGCTTGGAGTATTGCCATACCACGTGACGATGTGATACAGGGTGATGTCGAGGTGCACACTGCCATGCCGTGTGGATGTGTGACTAGGCCGCACCACATGATGAGCTACTGTGATAGCTATATGATTGTTCCCTCCTTCCTCGTTGGTGGCTAGATGCTGGTCACCTAGTGATTTTATGTGCAATTGTGATATTCTTATGTATTTCTTTGGGGACCAGCAATTTATTTTATTTTGACTTTGAAGGTTTAGCCATGATCTTACGATCTTTTGCTTACTTGATTTGGTGTTGCAAATTCTAGATTATTTTCTTGCCTTACTGTTGAAATTGATGGTTTATTATCTTTATTCATCTGTACTTTGGTGGCTAAACTGGTTTATCCTTATTGTTTTTGTATGTTGGTCTTGTGTTGAAGAGTGAAATTCCTCTCCAAGGACATATGAGACAGCCTTGGTTGAGTGTGTACGAGAAAGTAGACGTAGGGAACCTTGAGGATGGGGGTATGTGAGGCTGTGATGCAACTAGGATCCACTACCTACCTATGTGTGGTGACTAACTCTTGGAGGCTAACCACCTTACTCAACAAGGGATGTTCACAAAGGTCTTGTATGGAAGGTACCACCGCTATGGTGTGCCCTAGCACCATTGAGCCTTGAGTGAGATGTTGGATATTTATGATCATATTATTGTTTTGATATCAGGCACGGAGATGTTGATCATGCATGTTATCTTTGACTGAGCATTAGACATGCTCACATGTGGCATTTTGAGTTGTGCATTCCAGTTATGTGGATGGTTATTATGTGTAATCAGGGAGTAAGTTGTGTTAACTTGTCACGATGTTATAGGACATAGTCATTGGAAAGGATTTTATATGCCTGGCAAGTGTAAACAATTGTGTACTATATGTTGCTCTTATTTCTTGAAAGTTAACTTGGTTGTAGAATTTGAATTTTGAAGCTAGTTCTATGCGATAAATTTTTATGATGAGGATGGATTGGTAAAATAAATTGATCATGATGGCATGTTTTCTTTTCATACTTGATATATGAGTATGGTAATTGTTGCTTACCTCTTTTTATGCTTTAATTTGGTGTGATGGAAGGGAGAAAATTCTTGTTTCTCTGCTATGATTATAGATAGTTCCTAGAATATTTTAAGAAATGTATGGATTTAGATGTATCTTGCCAATGGATAATGGCATTCGTAGAGGATTTAGCAATAATGTTTCATTTATTTATGGAAAGATTCCTATGTGCAATTTGATATTTGTTGAATGAGTTTCAAGGCTAATGCGTGCTACATGTTCTCCATCTAGCCTTATGACTTCCAGGAGTAAGTCAGAGCCTAGGGGGGAGAATGTAGTACCCCTGCCCTAATCAGATTCTATTTTCAGTTTGACTTTGGTTAGTTTATCATGTTATAATGTTATAGTCAGATGTTTTGATTACTGTGCGTACTGGTTAATGTGGTTTTCGCATCAATTTGTATGTAAGATTATTAGTTCTCCGGATTCGTGTTATTAATCTTGGGCTAACACTTTTATTAAATATATATGTATGCATGTGTGATTCATGGTTGCAGGATATTGCAGGTACAGTACCGCATGGGTGCGAGGTTCGTCTCCACCTGAATTTCACAGGTTTGAGTGTTCCTCATTGGCCCTTAGAAATTGGATTAGGTGGTCGTGAGACCTTCGTTTGACCTTAGTCGTGCTCAAGTGAGAGTCATCAGTCGTTTGTCAGTATCCCCTTTGATGGGGTATGCAGGTCGTCTGTCTGTCTGGCTTTCTTGGGTTGCGTGTTTTATGTGTGGTTAAATTGAGTATTTAATCCTTAATATTTAACTTGATTTAATGTGTGTATACGCATTAGTATTTTTGGGGACTAAATTAAATAGGTTCCCTTTATGCGATTAATAATTAATTATAATTGTTCAATCCAAATTGGTAGCAAGTTTGATTAAATGGTTAATTTTAAATTGATTAAATTATTTTTTTTATGCTTTTGGAAGGGAAAGATTTATATTTATTTGAAATAGAATTAATTTAATCTCTTTGCCCTTTTAAAAATAGAAAGGTTGATTTTAATTATTTAAAGAAAATCAATTTTAATTAGAAAAACAAGTTTAATATATTTATTTGATAAAGCGTGAAAGATTAATTTGGGGATTTTATTTTAGTTAAAAATATTTTACCCTCATTATATTTTGGAATATAAAGGTTAATTTTGTTAAAATTGAGAAAATTAGAAATTAAATGAGGAAGAGGCATTTTGATTTTTCTAAATTACTAATAAATTGTGTAAAAGTATTTTTATTCTAAAAATGAGTTTTTTGGTCAAAAACTTTGCATTTAACCTAGGGTTGGAAAAAGATTTTGGGAAAAATATGGTCGAGAGACATTTTGGAGGATGTTTCTGGAGAAATTTTGGGGCATTTGGTGGAAGAAGGATTCTGAGCTCACAGGTTGGGCTCTCCTTCAAATCTCTTCCGGGATTGTGTATGGAGGTAGGATTTCTTTTATTTGTTTCCTTTGTTCCCACAAAGATTTATTGTTTGGTTGTGGAAGAAATGTGTTTGTTTGTAAATTTGGATAAATCGGAGTAAATCAATCTTAGTTGCCAAGAATAGTGTTGTTTGGAAAATTTATTCCCTTCTGGTTCTGGTTATTCTGAAATTTTTTTTATCAATATTGGTCTGGTTATTCTGAAAAAATTATCAATATTGGTCTGGTTATTTTGGAAAAATCGTCAATATTTGTTGTTCATGGATATTCTGGAAATTAATTTAGTCTTTGTGTGAGAGTGTAAATTAAATAAAAACTGGGTTTTTTTTTGGTTTTTTTTGGGGGGGTTTATTGAAATATAAAACGAAATTTAATTTATTTATTTTGGGTGGATTTTGGGTTGGAGGGCGGAGGAGTCGAGGCTCAACTCGCGCCCCTCCTCCCCGCGGGTTCGCAACAAGAGCCTGTGACCATATTGGTGGCTGCAGGGCTCTGCGACCACAATGTGGCCGCAGAAGCCTGCGTCCACATTGTGGCCGCAGGAACCTGCGACCACAGTGTGGCCGCAGGGGCTGCGGGTGGGCTTCCACCACTCCCATGATGGGAGGTGGGCCCCGCAGTGGAAGGTTCTTTTTTATTATTATTTATTTATTTATTAATTATTAATTAAGTATATATATATATATATATATATAAATAATTAATTTGTAAATTTAATATCAATTATTAATTAGTATATGTTTTATTAATTGTGGATTAATACATATGTATTAATTAATATTAAATTTGTATTTTGCTAAATACATGCAAGGAAGTATCATTAGATTTGGAAAATGATCATCGATTTTATTTCCCTTAAATTGTATGTTTCCATTTTTGGAAAGTGTATATCTATGTTGTAAAAGATGAAATTAGATTATTGTTTTTGATCAAAGATGGAAATGATGTTTTTATTTGGAAAATGCATATTGTACTTTTTTTTTAATGTTTATTTAATTATATTCTGGTGAATTTGGTTTGGAAACCCATAATGACATATTTATGTACGTACGATGCAATTGAACTTTAGTGAGTTTGTAAACCATGAACGACTGTACCTAGATAAGGTAGACAAACTGCAATCAAACTTAGATCCTTTAGAAAATTGGATCGATTTTAATGTATAATCAATATGAAAAAGAAAAAAAAGATTGTCTTTTCCAGTTTTTGCCTATGCATGTTTACATTTTGGTATTCGCATTTGCTTATGAAATGGCAAGTCCTTGATCATGATTGTTGGTTATTGTCGTTTATTGATTTGGGTACCTGTTTATGTTCATGATCTCAAGTATTTACTGTTTTCATGCGATGCTTTGTATCCGATCATGTTCTTTAGGCGGGTGTTGAATGTTGGTTTGTGGTTGACCATAGCTGGCCAAGTCTCTAGTTAGAGTGTCATCAGTCAGTGCACCTCGTATGAAGTCTTGTTTGACCAAGTGGGTATTCCTACCGCATCTGAACTTCATAATCTTGTCTTGGTGTATGCCTTGGTTTAGGAGTTTCGTATGTGTATGGTTTAGTGTCATATGGGAAAGTGCCTTACGATTGGGGGCCACGCCCAAAGCGGTTGTTGGGTAACCCATCGAAAGTGTGTCTAATTATGTGATAATCTAATAACATATTAGAGAGTTAGTTAATGAGTCACTAAGGAAGATAATTGTGCCTCACGTATGAGATGAGTGCTAGCACAAACTCGACATGCAGTGAGAAGGCCTGAAATGGAACACCATCAACCTTGTCTTCATGAAAGGTTGTGTTGGGTCCACGTAAGGCTTGGATGGGCTGGAGGTTCAGATTAGGTTGCTAGGGTAACCCAGTGGATGGGGCCAGAACCTATGAAGACCTGCCATGGTAACCATACCAGGTTATGTGATGACACTTGTACCTTATGTTCGCTAGTGTGTTGTTGTGTTGTTTTGATAGGAACACTGTTGTGGAATCGTCCTGATGTCTATGCCCTTGTGAGAACCTGATATCCATGTTAGACCATGGGATGCTTATGATGGGTTGAGAAGACTTAGTTTGCGAATGCTCCAGTGGATCTTTGTATTTGCTTCTATTATGTTCAGTTGGATCCTTTCCTATTTAGGGATCATTTATGTATTTATTTGACCAAAGTGGTTGTATGTATTATTGGTTATGTTCGCCTTGATGGCAGGATTGTAAATGATGTAATCTTATGTATTCTTCTCTATTATTTAAGTATCAGAGGAGTCTTGGAGTTGAGCAAACCCGAAGATGTAGCCCTCTAGGGGTGAACTTCGAGATCATTTCAGGTGTTATGTGGTGTTTTACATTCTTATATTTCCTTTTAATTTAGCATGTATGGATGACATTATGTTAGAATGTATAATGCAGATTAGATGAAGTTAATATTAAATGCATGTGTGTAGTCATCTTATTAAATGCAGTAATTTGGATCATGAAAGAATGTAGATTTGAATAATGGAATGTATTCAGTTGTTGATTATGAAATTAAAGTATGCTTGGAAAGTATTTGTTAGTTTATAATGAAATTAAAGTATGTTATGAAATTAGATGCATAACTTATGTCTTGATGAAAGTTTGAATGTAATGTATGGTTAAATTTTAATGGATGATCTTAATCATGTTATCTATACTTTTAAACTCAATGGATGAAGCTTATCATGTTATCTATAATTTTAACTTACCGAACAAATTTTATCCTTGTTTAAAGTATTATTATGTCATTAAGTTAATCAGCTTAATTGGATTAATTAGCGTGAGTCAAGAGTTAAGTGTTGAATTAAGTAATCACGTTGGGAAACTCTTTAGGTGTTATTTGAGTCTTCCTCTATATAATGTGAATTTTGATAACTCATTGTATCATTGTGTTGTGTTTAATTTTAAAAACAAATTATTTGCACTCTATTCTTGTGTTTGAGCTTAATCCCTTTGGGGTTTCCTGGCGGAGCATTACATAGATCATTTCACAAAATCATTTCATCATATGCATACACTTCAAGAGTAAATAAATCAACATCCATACATTATCACTAAAAGCATTTTCATATAGATCATTGCATTTGCATTATTTAAATAAATCATTATAGAGTCATTTTCATTTGCATCCATGATCATCAAAATCAAAAATCAAATGCATTTTTATTTCATAATAATCGTATCATATAGATCAGTATTATCGAGGCATATAGAACATGAGCATCATGAAAATAAAGGAAAGAGAAGATCATCAAATCTGCATGCATCTAATCACTGCATATATAAATCACGAAGTATATAGATCATCATCATCAAAGTAGCATGCATAATAAATCATGAACCATCGTCATCATATAAAGTCCATGTTTGCATATAGATCATCATAAAACAATAAAAAGTCCAAGTATAAAATGATATCAAATCGATAATAAAATACAGTGCCTCATCAATACAAATCACGTCTACAAGTCAAGGCTATCCTATTCCACTACCACCTAACTTTGTGCATCTATGTGGTTGTGGGCAAGAAGATCCTCCAGACGGTTGTCCCCCTTAATCTCCACTCCTTTGAGGAGGTCCCATGACCCCACCAGTGCTGGTAGCCATCCTCACAGTAGTTTGATAGCTCCCTACTCTCTAGATCTATGAGACTAAATCCTCATATAGTCGTTGCCAGTGTGTTGTCTCCTTCCCAGCCCAAAATAATGCTCTGACGTTATCAGCTGAGAGAGTGCCAGATCCAACCTGCTGAATGTGATCAAGTAGGGCCTAAGTATCCTGTTGTCTCCTAATAGCCCTGTCTCTCTCTATCATAAGTGTTTGCACCTGTGCCCTAAGATGATCTATCTGTGCTCTGAAATCAACTAGGGTCTTCTGCTTTGGCACATCTTGTTGAGGTGCATCCTGCATCCCCACATCTCCACCTCCCTCTCCACCTGTTGGAGTCTCAACCCAGCTAACCCTCAAGACCCATCATCTAATGAGAGGAACATGATCCTTTGAGTCCTCCTCCCCCTCATCCCCTTTGCCTTCAGTTGCAATAACCCCAGGATCTAGACGAATCCAACCAAAATAAGTGCCACTCCCTTGGCCCCTGTCCAATCCAGTACTCCTGCCTCCTCCTAGAGAAGGTAATCCTCTCACTACTCTCATCCCTGTCATGCCTGTATCCCTCCCAATCCGTCCTGCATCTTTCCCTCCCATAGGAAGTGGTCTCCCAACCCTGCCAATCGGTCCAAAAGGTCCTCCACAAACTCTCAATCGACCTCCTCTCCACTCTCTTGCCTCTATCTATGTCTCCTAATGATGGATCATCAGAATCATCCTCCTCATCTCCTGAGCTTGGACGAGGGTCTGTTGGATCAGTGATACGACGAAAAGGGTGTGCAAGCATGTACTGAGCATAATCCGCAGTGACCCCGGGATCGAAAATGTGTAATCTCAAATTATAAGCAACCATAGGAGCAGCCAAAAACTCTATGCGTGCTATCTTGAAAGATAAAAAAGTTCCTCAATCTCGCCTATCCTTATATCATCGTGCATACATAGCGACACCAATAGGCATGTGCTAAATAATCCCAAACTGTCTCAAAATGCGATCAATCAATTATCATTCAATAATGTATGGAGTGCGACCAATCAAATATCTACTCTAAAAAATATATGGTAATGTTCGTGCATCATCCATCCATGGATCATAGTCGATATAGGGTCTCCAAATGACACTATCCAATGAATCTAGAACCCAGCTCCAATATTACATCTTACCAAGCTTAGGGTGAGTAAGGATACCTACGTATAAATAGACATATGGCTGCCTATCACCATGAACTCTATGATGAATAGGCTAGGTAACAACAATGTGCTCCCAACACCAGATCTATAAAAGTATGCATCCTGTAGATAGACAAGCACCGTCATCATAGACAACCTGATGAAGATCATGATATAAATGAGCAAGCATACAAACACCCCACGCATATCAAGTCCGATGTTGCATCATGCTCTGTAATATCCCACCCTAACCAACAATGAAACCTTGAGATCTCCTATCTAGATAGATGAATCCACCAATCAATCCTGCAAGAATAACTGGGAGAGTCTCATAGTACATAATCATATCCTCCCATCGGATCTCTCCTCTAGAAATGCTCTCATCACCAAACACAGCTCTACAAGCCTTTGTTCCTCTAAGATCCTAAAAACCATACTGGACTAACTCACTAGTCACGGGGATGTGTAGAATCCTGTAGACATCCTCGAGTGTAACACTGATCTCACCAGTGGGCAGGTGGAAAGTATTATGCTTGCTATGCCATCTTTCTGCTAAGGTTGTCAACAAACCCCTATTATGGGTAATATCAGGCATGTACAACAAATGGTGTAATTCGTAGGCATCTATGTGTCTAATCTCATATTGTGTAAGCTCTGGCACTAAATGGTGCATGGCCGAGAATTTCTCCCGACACTAGAGAATATCAAGCTTCTCCTGTTTAACAAGAGAATTTGATCTCTATCAATCATCTATCTATCAAATCTAAGAGATCACTAATCTATCAATCTATCAAACAAATGATCAATCACGTCAACAATCGGTAAATCTTTTCTACAAAGAAAATCAAGCTATCAAATCAACTTTTAAATCATCAAATATGATTTTCTATCAATCACTGAGTTCAGTTAACTCTATCAAGTTCTTTATCAGAGACTGACTCGATCTCTTAAAGCTAATCTATCAATCTATCAATCTACCAATCAAATCATTAATAAATCATTATCCTATCAATCATTTTTTTCAAAATCCTTATCAATCAAACATTAATTGAATACTTATCAATCAAATTCGCACATCAAAATGTCTAAATCAAATCATTTGACTGAATTTTAACATAGTCAAAATCAAACAAATTCATCTTAACCAAAAGCGCTATCCCTCGAAACAAATGCGTTATTCTATTAAGCAAATGCGAGAAATCAAACAAAAGCGCTAAACTTTTTGAAGAAAGTGCTAACAAACAAAACAAATGCGAGAAATTAAACAAAAGCAATAACCCTTTCAACAAAAGCATGAACACACCAAACAAAAATGATAAACTATCGTATGCATTAACATTTGCAATGAAAGCGTGAACATACAAGGTAAAAACGCTAAACTAGTATAAGAGCTAACATATGATGCATATGCGCTAAACTACGAGGCAAAAGTGCTAAAACACAATGCCGAAAATCTAAAAAATTCCAAAATAGCCTAACACGTGCCGAAAAACATGGAAATTTGTACGGAAAACCACAACCAAGCTTGGGATAAGGTACATACCGGTGGGCCATACTCAAGAGGTCATTGATATAGTCATTCATGCTCAAATTGATGGCTCTCGAACGGAATCACCATTTTGACAGCTCAGCAAGAAAATTCTTTTCACTCCACAAGCTGACAAGGATACAAATGAGGATAAAATTAACCTAGGTTAATTTTATAATTACCATTTGAAAGGGTAATTAATGCTTTTAAGTGGGGCGATTTTATTTATTTTTTAAAAATGAATTTAATTGAGGGACCTTTTTAATTATCGTGAGATTAATCATTCAAAATTTTCAAACAATTTCATGATCAATCTCCCGAGGGGGAACACAATCAGGATTTTTATCTCCATCAGGCACATTATCGAGACTTGATTTAATCTTTGAAACAATGTTGTCTCAACATCATTTCAAAGAGGGGCAAAATGTATACACATAAAATTGGCTATGAATAATTAAATAAATATTTTATATTTATTTAATAATTATTCTTCTATTAAATAATCAATTTGAAAAGATTAATTTATTTAATTCATTTCGTGTCCTTCTATTAATTAATTAATTGAAACATCTTATTAATTAATTTGTTATATCCTTTTCTTCTAATCAATTAATTAAATATCTAATTTTTAATTATTCCTCTATCTACTATCCTATAGTCTCATTAGTTAAATAATTTCTTAATTATTTAATCCCTTTTCCAACTCATCTTTCATTCTCCACACCACTCCCTCTTTGCCAACTCATCCATTGTGTGGCTAAATTAATTCAACAAAATAAAATAAAATAAAATCATTTATTAGCCACTTATCTCCAACTTCCAAAATAAATGAAATATTGTGTACGTACACATATTTCCTAACCTTTTTTTTCTATATTCTCTCCAACATCCCTATATCTTAGGAGGACTTGAGTATTTTTGTCCTCTCATTCCTACATCTTCTCCAACTATCCTATGTCCTCTCAAGTCTTCAACTCAGTCAAGGTGAGTTGAGTGACACCTGTCTTCTCCTTCTCCCTTTCTCTCAACCTTCAACCTCTTGCTCATAGCCATCCAATTTGCAAGATTTGATCGCGACCATTGATCTCTGCCACCTAATATTACGCACTCAAAAATCTATAAAAAGAGGTCTCCTAAGCCATTTTGAAACTAATAGTCTAATAGCTAATCATATAGTCATTATAGGAGTCTTTATCTTGCATCTGTGAGTTTGAGTTTGAAGCACTTAGCAATTTTAGAATTCTTATCATAGCTTAATATCATGTTAGCTTAAATAATTTGCATGTGCATATCATAGTATCAGTTAACTATCAGTCCATTCTTCATATGCCATCTTGGAAGCTACCAGTGCTTGTCTGAGAGCAAATCACCTGCAACCAGGAACAGTGGAGTTAGGACATAATGAGGTGTAAATCATGAAAGGTATAATCTTTTTCATTTCATTTACTTCATGTTAATTCATTGGTTGAAGTTAAGTTTTCTGTAGCTTTTCTTTTTATATTGTATGATGGACTAACAAATTTCAGGACGTTTCTTTGAAGTTCAAATTTAACCTCAACATCTAGTTTTGCATCTTGCATCCTTAGTTTTAATATCATCATCTTAGCCATTCACTAGGATCTCATTTACATCCATTTTGATCCTAGAATCATCATTAAAATCTCATTCTCTAGGTTGTCATCTAAGAGATCAAGTGTTCTTCCAAGTGAGAGCCACCTTGAATCTTGAAGATCTTTAGGGATAGAGGAGCATGGAACGATTTTGAGAGTTTTTTGGTTCACTAACTTGTTTTGTGATTTCTAACTCTAATGCAATGTTTCATGTGTATGTTTGAGATGTTTTCCCCTCTTCCAAGCTGATACCACATTTCTGACATACAATATGCATGTGTATCATGTGCTAACGTGTAATGATGCAGGTGAAAGCTACATGAAATGTAGATATTTTTGGCGTGTCATGATACTTAGTCATGTGATAGCGAGCTACACATACTCAAGAAGGACAATGGAGGCCAATCAAGAAAGGGGGGTGGAAGACATAAGATATGGGAGTGAAAGAGCTTCTTGTTCTTTATCATCATTGAGCTATATTATGGCAAATAGGTCATGACAATTGAGGCATAGGTTCAACCCAGAAAGTTATTGTACTCGTTTGCATGGAGATCAGACAGTCGCAAACAAGGAATGCCCCAGTTCACACTAGACTCATAGTGTCCGCATATCCTTGGACAAGCCATAGCGTTACTAAGAGACAATCCATAGATAGCACAACAATAGGTGAACATACCCTATCCTCGCCTTTCTAGTCAAAGTATTCTTTTTGACTTGTAATTCTAGAACTTTTACCCCTAGTTATTTTGATATTAGGGGAGATCAACTCTTGTTCTTTTTTCTTCATAGGATTTTTATCCTTGACTTTGATTTTTATAGAGTCCAATAGCTTTTGATTTTTATTTGGACTGAAGGACTTGTCTTTATTTTTTACTTTTATATATTTTTTTTCAAGGCTTGATTTTTTATCCCCAATAAGTACGAGCTTTTGTAATTCTTGTTGATCCAAGCCTAGAAGTGGAGTGGAAATGGAATGAGCGAATGAAATGGTAAGGCTGTAGAATTTCTCAAGAGGGTTGGTTGATAGTTCTGATACTTAATGTAAGTACAGATCCAATAGCCAACAAGATGAGAGGGGGGGGTGAATCATACAAACTTAATCTTCCATAAAAACATCAGATTCAACCTCGGTAACATATACTTCAGTAATATAACCAAAACTGTTAAACATGCAAACTCAAAAGCATATAAACATCATAAACCTTATAACACCAGATTTAACATGGAAATCCAAATAGGGAAAAACCACTGTGGGATTTCAGACCCACTAAGAAATATACTCTTCTAGAGTATGCTCGGTTAAAAGCAAATCCTGTTAAAGATTACAAACACATTGCTAGATGTGACCCGGTTAAGGGATTTCCCTCAGATATGTTAGGATCTTCACCTTGTTAGAAGTGACCTTGTTAAAGGATTTCAAACACTCAATCAGAATGTCACCTTGCTAGAGGGTTTTACAAATAAGATTGTTAAGTCCACTCGGTTAAGAGATTTTCTATCACTTTCATAAAATAACAGTAATAAAAATCTATCTGCAACTTCACATCTAAAATGCTAAAGCAGATTCTTATTTGCTCAATACAATCTAGACATAGAACTAATCTTGTCCATTTGCTGGGCTTCTATACTCTGTTATTCAAACAGGTCTTCAAGCTTCTATGCTCGATAATCACTATGTAGCATCCCTGTGCATACATTTGCCCGCATACATTGTTTATCAATAGTTCCCTATTTATAAACAATTAGCTAACCGCTTAATCTCCTTGATCACATTTCCCATGATCAATCATAGCCATTAGATCTTCAAACTTTGACCAGGTTCAATGTATCCTTCGATCTGAAAACATTTTACCCTGCCTTGGAACTTGTGCTAGGGTATTGCGGTTCAATCTGAGTTGTAGATCTTCATGTCGATTTTCCTTTGCCATAGATTCATTAACAAACTTCATGCATGACATACCAATCATTTAACCAGTTTCAGCTCATCAACTTCCTTCATTAAATAACGCATGTAACCATTTAATGTATTCTGTTACAGCTCGGTTACAACTCGGTAACAACTCGGTAAATAGTAAACTTCACTCGGTAGACATTCTGCCTTCATTAACTGATAGCGATAACCTTAGGGTTTACCGACTAGGTTCCTTAGGGTTTACCGACTAGGTTCTTTGCTCAGTAACATAATATAGTATTAACCTTACAATTTACAACATATGTATGATGTTAAAACAATCTAAACATCATGATCTCATCATTGTCTGACTCGGTAATAGTTGCCCATTGAATATTTTATTCATCCCCTTATTCATCATATTCTTTCTGTGTCTTTTACCGACATCTTTATACTCTTCAAATCATACTTCTCAAGATATGACAACATCATACTGAATTAGAAAATCAATTTATTGACATTAATGACAAAATAATAATATCAAGACAGTAAACATCCTTAATCAGTTATATCCATAATCATCAACAACCTTCTCTATATCCTTATTGAAATGCCAACAATCTCCCATTGTCTATTATAATGTCAAATGCCAACAATCTCCCCCTTTGGCATTGATGGCAAAACCAATTGATTTGACCTTAAAAAGATTCGGATTGCTGTGATTCTGAAATGCTAAAATGCTCTCTTGATGTCATCAGAATTCTCCCCCATACATTAGACTTCTCCTTTTTTTCAGTCTTCTCTCCTTCAATTTTAGTCTTTTTAATCAGTCTTCTCCCCCTTTGACAACAATGCCAAAAAGTAAAGAATTAAAACATAATTTCTTCCTGTATGAAGTGAATTCTTGTTGTAATGTGTATCGACTGAGTCTCGATTAGAGCATTTTGTCTTCAATTCCTGTTCAATGTATTGTATCCTGTATTGTTTCCTACACACCTTTAGAAAACATCCTAAAGTGTGTAAATCAACATCAACTCTAAAAAGATATTCGATAGAGTCATTGAATTGATGCTTTCACCAAACTCGGTCAGTGAGTAGAAGATAGGGGTAGGACCCCTAACTTACTTCTGAGATATTCAAAAGTGTCCCTTGGTAGTGGCTTGGTGAAGATATCTGCTATTTGTTCCTTTGTGCTAACATATTCCAACACCACTTTATTCTCTTGAGCTTCTTCTCTAAGATGATGATATTTGATAGAGATGTGCTTTGTTTTAGAGTGCATAACAAGATTCTTTGAAATGTTAATGGCACTAGTATTGTCACAGAATATAGTTACTAGCTCGGTAACTTTCTCATTTATTCCTTCCAACAATTGTTTGATCCATGCTATGTTGGTACAATTCAATGCTGCAGCAACGTATTCAGCTTATGCTGTTGACTGTGAAACACATCCTTGTTTCTTGCTAAGCCAGCTCACTAGTCTTTCTCCTAAAAAGAAAGCTCCTCCACTTGTGCTTTTCCTGTCATCAATGTTGCCTGCCCAATTAGCATCAGTATAAACTTTTAAATCAAAATTATTTCCTTTCTGATATACTAAGCCATAATCCTATGTGCCTTTCAAGTATCTAAAAATTCTTTTGATTGCTATCATGTGTGTTTCCTTAGGATCTGCAGAGAATCTTGCAACTATACCTACTGCATGTGCTATGTTTGGTTTGTTGTGAACAACATATTGTAGCTTTCCAATCATGGATCGGTAAAGTGTCTCATCAATAGATGCAGATTCATCATTCTTTGATAGTTTACAGTTGGTAGTCATAGGAGTACTTACTGGTTTTGAATCCTCCATTCCAAATTTCTTCAAGATTTCCTTTATGTACTTGGATTGAGTAATGAAAATCTCATTTTTCATTTGCAGTATTTGTAAACCTATAAAATACTTTATCTCAACGATTAATGACATCTCAAATTCTTTGCTCATTTCATTTCCAAAGTTCTTACAAAGAGAGTCATTTCCACAAAATATAATATCATCAACAAATATGGCTGAGATCAGTATTCCATTTTCATCATTCTTCATGTACATATTGTTGTTCTCACTTGTCCTTATAAAACCAATCTTAATCAAATAAGAGTGCAATCTTTCATACCATGCTCTAGGTGCTTGTTTCAGACCATATAATGCTTTGTTCAATTTACATACCTAATCTTTATTATTGTCTTCAACAAATCCTTCAGGTTGTTCAATAAAAACTTCTTCTTCTAATATTCCATTCAGAAATGCAGATTTGACATCCATTTGATATACCTTGAAGTTTTTGAAAGCAGCATATGCCAACAATGTTTTTACTCCTTCAAGTCTAGCCACAGGTGCAAAAGTTTCACCATAATCAATTCCTTCTTCTTGAGCATAACCTTTGCAAACTAGTCTTGCTTTATTTCGAATGACCTCTCCTTTTTCATTTAGCTTGTTTTTGAAAATCCACTTTGTACCGATTACATTTTCGTCCTTTGGTCTTGGGATTAGTGTCCATGTGTCATTCTTCTTGATTTGATCAATCTCTTCGGTCATAGCATTTATCCAATCTTCATTGTTAAATGCCTCTTTCACTATTCTCGGTTCAAATTCAAATATCAGACATGTGTTCTGTCTCAGTTTGTTCCTTGTCATCACTGGATCATCCTTATCTCCTATAATCTGACTTGGTGCATGATGTCTTCTGACATACTTGGCTAATACAGGTTTGGTAGGTTTTGTATGATCTTCTTCATCACTCGGTAACTGGATATTTTCTTCAACAGTTTTCTCGGTAAAACTTGTCTGTTGAACATAGACAAATTCATCGTAATCTTCTGGTTCTTTGGAATTTCCTTCATCATTTCTTTCTGCAAATTCATCAATTTTCACATTTTCACTTTCTACTATTTTGTTAGATGATTTGATCAGACATTTAAATGCTTTGCTTCTAGAAGAATAACCTAGAAATGTTCCTTCTTCACTTTTCTAATCAAACTTGCCATTTCTATCGTCTTTGTGTACATAGCATCTACTTCCAAAGATTTTAAAATAACTTACATTAGGTTTCTTGTCATACTAGATTTCATATGGTGTCTTCAAAGTACCTTTCTTCAGTTGTACTCGGTTTAGGGTGTAAACTGCTGTGCTTATTGCTTCTCTCCAAAATGTTTGTGGCACTTTCTTATCAATCACCAATGTTCTAGCACAATCCACAATAGATCTGTTTCTTCTCTCAGCTATTCCATTCTGCTGTGGAGTTCTTCATGCAGAGACTTGTGTTTTAATACCATTATCATTGTAGAATAAGTTGAACTCTCCTCCTCTATCTGATCTAAGACATTTCAGTTGTCTTCCTGTTTCATTTTCAACTCTTGCCTTGTACCATTTAAACATTTGAAAAGCTTCTGATTTTTCTTTTAAAAACATAACTGACATCATCCTTGAATAGTCATCCACAAATAATATGAAATATTTATCACCATAATAACTTTGAACTTTCATAGGACCACAAAGATCAGTGTGCACAAGATCTAAAATTCCCTTAGAAGTGTATGACTTACTTGTAAAGCTTGATCTTATCATCTTACCCATCTGGCATCCTTGGCACATAGCATTCTCAGGCTTTTCAAGACTTGATAGACCTCTTACTCGGTGCTTCTTACTTATTTTGATCAGATTATCAAAATTTACATGACAAAACCTTTTATGCCATAACCAGGTATCATCTATCTTTGCATACAAACACTTGTTTCGAGTTGAGTCAAGGTGAAATGTGTTACCTTTTGTTTGTGTCCCGGTAGCAGCTAACTTTCCATTCTTGTTATGAACTTTGACAATTCCCTTTTGAAATTCTATTCGGTAACCTGTATTGTTTAGCTATGCTACACTCAACAAATTGTATTTCAAACCTTCAACCCAATAAACATCATTGCATCTTGCATTGTCAAGAAGTGTTATAGATCCTTTACCTTTCACCGGACATGGTGCATCATTACCAAATCTTACATAGCCTCCATCATAATCTTCTAACATAACAAACTTGTGTTTATCTCTTGTCATATGATGTGAGCATCCACTATCTATGATCCAAGAATCATTAGTATTTACATGAGATATTAGGGCTTTTTCTTCATACCTTTCTTCATCTGATCCATCTTTGATAGCCACATAAACTACTTCCTCTGTATCACTTTCATCTGATTTATCATCATTGGATTCCTCATCAGCTATTAAGCATGTCTTTCTATCTCTTCTTCTGAAGTCTCGGTGTCCTCTGTAATGATTGTCTTTCTGTTTGTCATCTCGATAATCTCTCTTTTCAGTAGATTCTTTGTCAGGACAGTTAGAAGCCATATGTCCTATTTTATCACAATTGAAACATTTCAAAGGTAGTTTTCCTTTATACTTACCTTTGCCTCTCAGTAACCTTCTGGCTAATAGTGCTTCAAACTCTTCCTGCTTTCTGATTTCCTCATACAGTTTGTGTACTTCTTCCATGTTCTTATGAAATCTTTCACTTGCTCCACTGTGATCTCCTTCAGAGTACTTATACTTTCTTTCATTGTAATTATTAGATTCATCAAGATGAAAAGAACTAAATGTAGATTCAACTTTATTTACCGAAGATCCATTGTTATCAAAGTTACTTAACTCAAATGCATGTAGCTTACCAATAGTAGCATCTAAAGAAACTGACATATTAGGTATAGACCTCAATTCATTGATTGCAGAGACTCTGATTGCATAAGCCGGTAGAAGGGTTCTTAACAACTTACTTGTTATATCCTTTTCTTCAATAGTTCCACCTACTCCTTTGATTTGATTGACAATCTCCTTTAGTCTTATACTGTACTGGGTTATGTTGTCACCTTCATTCATCCTCATAGATTCAAGTTGTCCTCTTAGACTATCTACTTTTGCTCTTTGAACATATTCATCTCCTCCATATACTGATATGAGCTTATCCCACATAGCCTTTGCATCATTGCAACCTTCTAGATCATTAAACTCTGAGTCAGTGAATGCAGATGTTATTTCAATCATTGCTTGGATATGTTCTTCCTTTGTCTTTATCTCTTCCATTGTCAATGGATAGGTGCTCGGTGTGATGAAATCATTCTCCAGATAATATACATCATATTCTCCAACTCCTGATAGGTGCAGCTTCATCCTTTTCTGCCATGTAGAGAAACTTGACTTGTTCAGCTTTGGTGCATCCCTCTTATACATCTTTGGATCTTTGCCTCAAGTACCTTTAAACTTTTCTTCCGGAGTCCAAAGCTCTGATACCAATTGATAGTTCTGATACTTAATGTAAGTACAAATCCAATAGCCAACAAGATGAGAGGGGGGGGGGGGTGAATCATACAAACTTAATCTTCCATAAAAACATCAGATTCAACCTCGGTAACATATACTTCAGTAATATAACCAAAACTGTTAAACATGCAAACTCAAAAGCATATAAACATCATAAACCTCATAACACTAGATTTAATGTGGAAACCCAAATAAGGAAAAACCACTATGGGATTTCAGACCCACTAAGAAATATACTCTTCGAGAGTATGCTCGGTTAAAAGCAAATCCTATTAAAGATTACAAACACATTGCTAGATGTGACCCGGTTAAGGGATTTCCCTCAGATCTATTAGGATCTTCACCTTGTTAGAAGTGACCTTGTTAAAGGATTTCAAACACTCGATCAGAATGTCACCTTGCTAGAGGGTTTTACAAATAAGACTGTTAAGTCCACTCGGTTAAGAGATTTTCTGTCACTTTCATAAAATAACAGTAATAAAAATCTATCTACAACTTCATATCTAAAATGCTAAAGCAGATTATTATTTGCTCAATATAATCTAGACATAGAACTAATCTTGTCCATCTATTGGGCTTCTATACTCTATTATTCAAACAGGTCTTCAAGCTTCTGTGCTCGATAATCACTATGTAGCATCCCTGTGCATACATTTGCCCGCATACATTATTTATCAATAGTTCCCTATTTATAAACAATTAGCTAACCGCTTAATCTCCTTGATCACATTTCCCATGATCAATCATAGCCATCAGATCTTCAAACTTTGACCAGGTTCAATGTATCCTTCGATCTGAAAATGTTTTACCCTGCCTTGGAACTTGTGCTAGGGTATTGCGGTTCAATATGAGCTGTAGATCTTCATGTCGATTTTCCTTTGCCATAGATTCATTAACAAACTTCATGCACGACATACCAATCATTTAATCAGTTCCAGCTCATCAGCTTCCTTCATTAAATAATGCATGCAACCATTTAATGTATTCTGTTACAGCTCGATTACAACTCGGTAAATACTAAACTTCACTTGGTAGACATCCTGCCTTTATTAACCGATAGCGATAACCTTAGGGTTTACCGACTAGGTTCTTTGCTCGGTAACATAGTATAGTATTAACCTTACAATCTACAACATATGTATGATGTTAAAACAATCTAAACACCATGATCTCATCATTGTCTGACTCGGTAATAGTTGCCCATTGAATATCTTATTCATCCCCTTATTCATCATATTCTTTCTGTGTCTTTTACCGACATCTTTATACTCTTCAAATCATACTTCTCAAGATATGGCAACATCATACTGAATTAGAAAATCAATTTCTTGACATCAATGACAAAATAATAATATCAAGACAGTAAACATCCTTAATCAGTTATATCCATAATCATCAACAACCTTCTCTATATCCTTATTGAAATGCCAACAATCTCCCATTGTCTGTTATAATGCCAAATGCCAACATTGGTGATATATTCAATAGATTATTTGTTGGAACCACTCTGAGGACTATTGATATCAAGAGCTGCTTGCACCACTAGAGGAGATTTGCATTCAGACTTATTCACCACAACACTAGGTGGTTCACACCCAATTCCTTGATATTGCAAATTGTTTGTAGTTTTTTCCTATTGACTAAATGTCTCAGGAGATTGTGGGAGTTGATCAACATGAAATATATACTCACCACATCCCATGTATTTAACCTCAAATTTTTCTTTGAGCTCTGCTTGTTTTGACGTGGAAGGTTTCAAGGATTCTGGATCCACATATGTTGATGATGGAGTTGCTTCTCTATTAAACGGAATTATTATCTTTGATCTTGGTCGCAGGTTATTGCAATATATGAATGGATTTGGATCACCTTTTATTGTTACTTCAACTCCATTGTAAGGAAATTTGATACATTGATGATATGTCGATGGTACTGCTCTGATTTCATGTATCCATGGATGTCCCAAGAGTATGTTATATGTGAGATCTAGATCAAGGACTTGACAAACCACATCATTCGTGACTAGCCCAATTCTCAGAGGTAAGGTGACCATTCCTTTGGATGAGCGTTCTTCACCATCATATGATTTAATGGTGATCTTGTTCTTTGAATTCACAGTTTGTTCAAAATATCCCAATTGTTTAATAGTGTTCACTGTACAAATGTTCAGACCTGCTCCTCCATCTATCAAGACTCGTTTGATATGGTTTATGTGGAGAAAATCTTCAATGTAAAGAGGTGCATTATGTGGTTGGAATATAGAGACATCATTGACTTCTGTAAATGTAAGGCAATGTGGAGTGGAAAGGTATCCCAACATGGCTTGAAATTGGTCCACGTTCAGATCAGTGGGTATGGAGGCTTCTCTCAATGCTTTGTCAAGAATGACCTTATATGAGGGAGATATGCGTAAAATCTCAAGGATGGAAATGAGGGTGAGTGTTTTCCCTAGCTGGTCTACAAGGTCATACTCATTCTTGGTGGATGAAGAGGTTGTGGGATTGGATGAAACACCTTCCAAGGTGACTTTACCTCGATGGGTTGTGACATTACATTTGGAGGTTTTGTTTTTGGAGGATGAAGAAGATAGTTTAATGCCTTTCAAAACAACTTTACTCCTTTGGGTAGAATCTTCGAGAGTTTTGTCCTTTATGATAATGGTTGAAACATGATTGTCCATTGAGATGTGATTAATTGTAGAATCATAATAATAGGGGGTTTTAGTATAATTGGCTTGATTATCTGTAGTTTTGGCTTTTCCTTTGTCATGTTTAGGAAATGGCTCCTTGAACATCGCATGCTCTTCATTGGAGGTATGACCATCAACTTCTATGTCGCCTCTGTCAATGAGAGCCTATATGATATTCTTCAATCTGTGATAATTGCTAGTTAAATGCCCTTTGCTCTTGTGATATTCACAATATTCATCATCATTCCACCAACTTGGTTCTACTTTTGGCTCATATGGTGGATTATTTGGTAGTTTTATGAGCTTGTTTGCCACTAACTTCTCGAATGTTGTTTCAATCGGTTCTCCCAAGGGGGTGTATTTTCTTTGAGGTTTTGATTGCCTTTGATTGTTCACTTGATCATTTGCATTAGAAGAACTTGCACTGAGGAAAGTTATCGTAGGTTTCACAACATTTGCATATACTACCCCGTCATTGACTGTGTTCTTATTATTGTTCCAAAAGTGAGGTTTGTCTTTCCCATTTGATTCCTCTTTGTTCTCTTTGAATATCTTAATGACACCTTGTTCAATAAGGATTTTTTCTATCGCCATTCCTTTTTCAATGACCTCTTTGAAAGTAGACAAACATTATTTTCTTAGCTCATATCCAAAATCCTCATTTACATTTTGGGTAAACATTTCTACCATTTGTTTTTGTGGGATATCACAAGAGAATCTACTAGCAAGACCTCTCCATCGCTGTAAAAATGAAGAGAAAGATTCCCCATATTTTTGCCTAGTATTGCACAAGGTAGCCACTAACACATATTTTTCAATTTTGTATGGGAAATGTTGTATGAAAGCCTCTGATAGGTCACTCCATGATTTAATTCTAGGTGGAAGTTGGGAGAACCATTCCATTGCTTTCTCACCTAAGATTTGTGGAAACAATCTGATCAAGTATGTTTCTTCTCTTGCTACCTCAATGCAAGTTGTGAAAAAATGTTTTATGTGTGCCTTAGGATCCATTTTGCCTTTGTACTTGTCAAATTTTGGTGTCACAAAATGTGGAGGGAATAGAGGAATTGGACTGCTTCTATCAAATGGGTAAGGACATATATCTTTCATTGTATATTTTTGCTTTGGTGTACTCATGTCCGCCATTTGTTTTTGTAAATCCTTGATATGTTGTTGCAAGTCATTCTTGGGTGGTGTCTTTTCTCTCTGAACTAGTCCCATGCCTGAGCCACCGAGCAGAGGAGGAGGGATATAATGCATGTATGGATGGTATTGATCATATATGTGTTCATATGGAGGAGGGACATAGTTATAGCTTGCATATGGACCACTTGGTATGGAATTGTAGTGAGGAGAACTAGGTCTAGGTCGATACATGTCATAACCATGAGAATAGGAGGTATCATTAGAGTGATCTTGAGTATTGCCCCCAAATCTGACATGGGGTTTCCTCATGTCATGATTTTGATTGTTTGATTGAGTATAATTATATGGATTGGTATTATATTGGGTAGCATCATGGTCATGCATGGTGGTAGTTCTTCTCCATGGGAAAGGAAGATTGCGGGGTTGTTCATGAGAGGTTTTATCATAACTAGCATGAGAATGAATGTATGTGTTTGGAATTTCAGGTTTTTGAAATAAGGATGAAGGTGAATCAAGCACGAGATGCTCTCTCCTATTACCACCATTAGTAGGTCTCCTTTGTCTTGTGTTAACTTGATTTATTTGGTTTCTATCATCCTCCAAAATTTGTGACATATAAAAATCACAGGGTAATCTTGTTCAACTTTGTACCATGACTTGTAGGAAATATTGTCTATCCCTCTTCATGATTTCTTGATCCAATTTGTTAAAATGGGGATCCATGATAGTTTCCTCAACTTCTGCAGAATCCACAGATACATTGTCATTGTCATTGTCATTTTCATTGTTGTTGTCATTGTTGTCATTGTCTGGTATGTTATTGTGGTTGTCAAATAGATTGTAAAATTCATCTCCATCAAACTCACAGGTACTCATGTTTAAAGACCTTAAAGCTTCTTTGGCTTCCCTTGTAGACCTTTGTGAACGGGTTTCAACCATAGACTAAATTCTTTACCAAAATGAAAGGATAAGATGAAAATGTAAAGACTATGGAAGACCAAGAGGTATATGAAATGTAGATGAATCTAGGGTAAACTTGCAATGTCCAAGAGTATAAGACCAAAGTATGTATGTTTGAGAGTAAGGTGTGGCTTCCAAAGAGATGATGGATCTCTTGATGAGGTAAGTTGACCTTGACTCAAGAAGACCAAATGTGACCCTAAGATGATAGATCTTGATGCGGGAATCACCTAGTGTTGTGTTGTAGTATGTTTGCAAAGTTTGATGGGGACAAGCAAAGTGACCTTTTGACTCAAATTTGGAAGATATGTATGAGGGAAATGTAAGTGAAGGAAAATGATGAAGTATGTGTGACCAAGACAGGTTGATTGAAAAATGAAGTCCTATAGGAAGCAGCCTTAGAAGGTTAAAAACTTAAGTCCCTTTTGTTCTCAAGAATTTTTTGTAATCTCTCAACTGTGAACACAGACGCAGTTTTAACCAACCCAAAGGTGACTTCTAATCGCAGTTTCAGTCGACACAGACGCAGTTTTAACCAACCTAGACGTGACTTCTAATCGCAGTTTCAGTGGACACAAACACAATTTTTTGATGATAATGACACTTTTATCCTGAAAGTCAAAGACGCAGTTCTGCTCTGCACAGATGTGATTTCTGAACCTAGACATGGTTTTAATAGTCACAGACGCAATTTCAAAAATTGTGACAAGTTCTTGCTGATGATTCTATTGTGGGACACAGACGCGAAATTGTACTGTGAAGAGGGGAAAATGGATTAGAAGGTCAAATGAGAAAAACACAATAAAATAAACATGAAAAACACTAAAACATTAAGAGATCATTTTTACCTTACTATTTTACCTTCTCCTTCGGATTGAGCTTGATGAAGTGAAGGTGCCCCTTGATGATGTTCCACTTGATGTGCTCCTTTGATTGATTTGGATGTGGATTGATCTCCTTTGTGCTCAAAAAGATAGATTGATGGATTGAATTTGGATTGAAAGATTAGGGATGGATGGATTTGATAGAGGATTATGAAGAGGATGAGAGAAGAAATAGGCAACATGACAATGCATGAGAAGTGGATCCTTTGTGAGGAGAATATGCTCCAATTTATAGATTGGAGGAGGCCAATGGAGGGCCAAGATTGATTTGATCATGAAGGGTTGAGATTGATTTGAGATAGAAGGCATGGATCAAGGGTGCCTTGGGAAAATAAACATGAATATAAAATTCCTTGGGAAAAGGGGGGACAAATTTGAATTTCAAACATGAGGAATTAAAAATTCCAAAATAAGGATGCATTGAGGGATTCAAAGAAATTTGAATTTCTTTGAGAGACTCAATGTTGATGTGACATGAGTGGGAATTAAAAATTGAGGGATAATGATAATCATGATTATGAGAGATTCTAGAAGGATTAATTAGGCTAATGGGATTAGGAAAAGTGATTTGTAGGAATCACATGAATAGGTTAATTAATTAAAATTAATTAAGTGGGTTTAGAGGAAATAATTATTAGAGGGGACTTTAGAGGAAGAGGGGAATAATTAATTTATTTGATAAATTAATTATTGGACAATAGTGACAGGATTAATTAAATTAGATTTAATTAACACTGAGAAGAATAAGGACAACACAATTAAGTCAATTAATTATGTTGCCAGGCTTAAATTAATTAAATATTAATTTTAGGTGTCTACATACTGCGCAAACACGGTTTCTGGACACAACACGGTTTTAATAGTCACAGACGCAATTTCTGATACTTTGTGCAATTCTGTCTGGTTATGAGGTTGTTTAATGTGACCAAATCTCAATGTTTTAATTCTTTTTGTGGCAGGAGGACATAATGACAATGAAAACTCAATGTTTGAAGGTGTTTTATCCAAAGGATCAATTTTTTTTCCAAATGTGAAATATGATGTGAAATATTTTTGCATACACTTGAAACTACGGTAGACACAATGTTTCTTTGTTTTGTTTGAAAAATGTTTTGAGTGTTTTGATCATGCAAGCACAAATCCTAGGGCTAGTCGGGACAATAGTTGTTGAGTCTCACTTGGGGGGTTACCCCAAGGCTACGCAATTCAGAGCGGATACCTAAATACATAACCCCACTGGCTCCACCCTTGGCACTCACTTCTCTGGGGCAGCCAAGCACCAGTCCCCATGAAAACTCCCTGTGGCAAACTTTGTATCTCTACTGAGAACCGTAAGAATGCGAGCCACTTCAAAGGTCCGACCTCCTACGCCAACAAGTAGAAGGTTTTTGGCTTCTAACACAAAAGGTGTCTAGTAAGGGCATCCGTTCGGGTGGCTATAATTAGCAGCGTGTTACGCTCCATTAAATGGAAGGCCTCCCAGCCTATAGAGTTTGCGTTCTATAGGGTTTATGGGGAGTCATAACGTCGTTATAGCAACATGTAACACCCACTGTTTGCAAATTTCATCACAAACACTTATTTATAGTGGCTTGGAAGAGCTTGGCTTTAGCTTGTTACCACTTCGGTCGTTCCCTCTCACTTGGCCTTATGGGCTACTCAGGAGGCAGACCCTCTAAAAGGTAAAACAAAAAGAGCCTATTGCTCAAGACACAAAAGACATTTGTTAATTTTAGAGCACCAATTGAAATGTTTTGCTAGACTAAAGAAGACAAAGCAAGCAATTTCAAAATCAAATATTTGCCAAAGGTCTTGCACCAAACTTGTTAGTAGTTGTGAAATAATACCCCTTTGACAAGACGTTTTCTCTTTTTAAAACAGCTGCACCACTTCGTTAGTCAGATCAAAAGAGGTTAGCCCTAAAAACCAAATCCGAAAACACAAATACAACTATACCAGATGCAGAATGATAAAACATATACGCAGTTTCCCAAATCCGAGACCTACAAAATAGAGAATAGAATGCAGATGTGACAAAAACCTGCACATAAACAAGATCTGAGCACAGACGTGACAAAACAGCTCATAGACGCGATTCCAGAAACCTGCAACTGCAAAATTGAACAAAACCCTGCAAAAAAACAAAAATGCAACTATATGCAACACGAGCGTGATTTTAAGACAAAAACGTGATAATATGCTTCATAGATGCAATTTCAGAGTGACAGATTTGCAAAAACAACAGAAAATCAGAAACACAAAAATAACAGTCATAGACGCAGAAACATTATGCAGATGCAAAAAATGCAGAATCGTCGCAATGCCAAACCTGCAACTTTCAAAAACACAAGATTTGCAAACAAGATGTCAAAATAAAAGGGACAAGAGTCCCACCGGGCATGCCAAAATGTATATGGTGAAAAGTGGATAGTGAAAAACAACAATATTGAAAGACTAATAAGGATCCAACCATAAAACCCTAGCCTAACAATGAAAGCAATCCACCATACACAAATGAAGATACCTAAGATCATGCAAATAAACCAAATAACCAAATATACCATTCACATGTCTAGTAGGGTTTCAATTTTCATCTCTTCTTATCTCCATTAATCTTGTTTGGTGTATTTGCTCTTAGATTTTATGTGTGCACAAGAGCTCAACAAAGAACGAAATTATGGTTGATAGCTTGATTACAAGAAGGCTTAAGTCTGCCATTCATTCATTAGGGTCGATAATAAAGAAAGCATCCTCTTATATAGAAGACATTGTAAGAAATGAAGGAATAAGATTAAGAGGTGTAAAGATAAATGGTCGGCTAGGTAGAAGAAATAAGAAATTAATGAGAGGGTAGGTAAGAGAAGAATTGAGAGATGAATGACACGTGTCATGGGTAGAAAAGGCTACTGAATTAATTAAATAAATAAATATTTATTTAATTAATAGAAGAAGTGGGATCAATTAAATAAATAAAATATTAATTTAATTTAGGAAAAAGATAATTTAAAGTATTTATTTAAATGAGGAAAGGCTTAGAAGAGGATTAATGAATTAATTAAATAAATAAAGATTTATTTAATTAATAGAAAACTTAGGATAAAATAATTAATTAAATAAAAACATTTATTTAATTAGACAGGACAATTTTAGGTGTCTACAATGATAAGTAGAACAGTGGGAAGCCTCCTTGGGTTTTACCTCTTTCCTCCTTAATAATGTCTCTTGCCATTTATAAGT
This sequence comes from Cryptomeria japonica, assembly GCF_030272615.1. NCBI lineage: Eukaryota > Viridiplantae > Streptophyta > Pinopsida > Cupressales > Cupressaceae > Cryptomeria > Cryptomeria japonica. The sequence continues at coordinate 71,715,354 of NC_081410.1, forward strand.
CTTAATGTTGTAAAAAATTCCATTCTTTAAATAAATTTCACCTTTTTTGATTAAAAAAAGGTATGACATGATATGAAAAAAAAGTTAACATTTATGTAGGGCTTTTTAATTCTTTTGGGAGGAATGAACCATCCCAAATGTAGTATTAGGTGCACAAATTATTGCTAACTCTTGGGACATGATTTTGGTTCCAACACTTAAACATGTTGACCCCTTGCACTCAAAACTCACAGGGCCACGAAAATACATAGTTAATGATTGTGAAACTATATAAGGGTGCCAAATGTAGTTGCTTGATTCAACCATAGACTTTTTAAATTAGGACAATTATTTAATTCCTTGGAATCTCACTCTTAAACTCTTGAGTGGGTTGCCTACTACTACCCACATCCTAATTTCAACCCATATGCAAGGTTAATAGTTGGCAATGGGAATTTTGTATGATATAATGCCCACATACTATTATAGTAAGAAAAGGTGAAATATTAGTACAAAAGGATGCAAAATCGTATAGAGAGATCTTAAGACATAGGTACACCTAAAATTGAAGCAAAAAAGATAATTTTGTTTTTATTATGATTCTATTGAGAGTAGTTGGCAACACCTCAACCATCACTATTAAAATGTAAAAAATAAAAGAAGAATAAATCACACGAGGTGTAAATAAAGAAAGGAGGGAACGAGCTTTTGATTGGGATGAGTAAGAGGAGAATCAAAATAATATTGAATCGTGCATGGTAAACTAATGAGAAAGAGGGAAGAGTCCGAATATAAAAAAGATCCATGCAATTCCATGTCTACACTATTAATGCGCTCTTCAAAGCTATGTGTCAATGAGATCGTCAACATGAAAATGAGACTTAAGCTTTATAAATAAATGGAAAATACAAGATAAAGAGATAAAATAAATTGCATGATAACTTGTCAAGAGAAAATAAAATACTTGAATAGGTAATTAACTTATAAAATATAATGAAACATGACAACAAGATTGCACAATATTAGAATGGGATTCAGATCAATTGAAAATAAACGAAGAAAATCATCTAGAGGTTCTTGAAGGAAATGACATTATACAAATAAAATAAATCCAATATATGACAAATATGAAAATACAAGAAAATCAATTAAGAGACTAGATTGAACAAGTAAAATCTTCGGCATAAGTAACAAGAAAACTACCACGTAAGTAAAGGGAAATAGCAAAGAAACAAGTTAAGTTGCAAATAAAGGAATAAAAGGACTAGTAAGACAAGACTCTAAATACCATTATCAAAGGATTGAAGGAAGGAATATAACGAGAAGGAGAAAACTGACATTTTAGTAAGAGACTTCCTTAAAGGCTAGTTATAGTGGATATTATATCCATAAAAAAACATGATCCCATTACTACAACTAGTGAGGTAATTGACCATATAAGTAGCCACATATATTGATCCCATTAATTCACAAAGCTTTGAGTGCATGCACAAGATGTAGGCCTATGAGAGGATCTACAAATACTTTTTGACAAACACATGGTATGAAAAAAAATACAAGGTCACAAAAGATATTTGAAAGAGTTTGGAATGAATGCATAAAATAATAAGACTCATAGGAAATCAATATAGTCCAAAAAAGAAAGACATTTAAACACAAGAAGTAAAAAATCAAGTGCCTTTGAAGGGAATTATAAAAATAAATAAATAAATAGAAAACGATATCACCAATGGTTAATGGTTAGGATATGGGAAGCATCTCTATGAGTAAGTCCAAGATAAAGACACTTGTTCATCAAGGAAGATATCAAACAAGGTATAAAGGATCTAGGAAGGGGTAAAAAATAATAAGTTAATTTTTAAATGGGGAGTACAAGTTCTTACATCACACATCAAAATAAGTTTAAATGACATTACTTCAATGATTAGTGTCATTAATAATTTATCTAATTATTACACTATTTTGATCAACCCTCTTATAATATAACTTTCTAGGAGTTGAAAAATGGTAGAATAAGTAGCTACATATAAAAAGAAGTAAAACTATAGAAAAAGGCAAGTTGCCTTTAGGTCAAGACATTCCACTATTTGATCACTACGTTATCCTTATGTATTAAATTGAAAAATATGGGAAACTTAAGGAGAAGAACCTTTATTTTTCTTTGTTATTTTAAAAGACCTTTTGAAATGGTGTTTAGGGATAAACTTTAGAATAAGGCAAAGGAACTTGAAATTCTAGATGAACATAGAGAAATGGTTCATAAGCTTCATGAGTAGGTTAGGGCTAACATCAGAATGAGAGATGCAATATCACAATATTTTGGAAGTAATATAAGTGTCAAACAAAGTTTTCTCCTATTGCCCACTTTGTTTGGATTATACATTGACAAACTTGAAGAGTGGTTAAATAAAATAGTTGTCAGGAGGGGGGCAGTGGTGTCCAACTTGCTAGATAATAGAGAGGTTATTCTTATATGGCAATGAACTTATCTTAATTGTAAAAAAAACTCATGTTTTGAAAAAGCACATGAGGGCCTTATAACGCTTTTTCCATAAGGTCAACATGCAAGTGAATAATAAAGACAAAGTCATGATCTTTTTGTTATGAAGAAAAAGGAAAAAATCTTGATTTCTTTTGGAAGGAAGCTTGTTGGAAATGGTGGAAGAATATGAGTATCTTGGGATCGATTTCTACAACTTGGGATAGATTTTCACAAACAACCTAGTTGGGAGACTTGCAAGGAAAAGAAAATTTTGGGTGGGTGGGTGGGTGGGTGGGGAGGAAATATTTATATTTACTATAAAACAGATGTATAAATGTTGATTCATGGATTCAAAAGCCCAAATAATCTTTTCCTCTTCTTTGTCATAGTAGTAGTCCTTTACGAGTGTGAAGTATGGGAGAATAGCATGCCAAATCACAAATTTACAAATTTAATTTGCACTTAGCTTAAATTACAGATTTTCCCGATTGCAAACAAAATTGCATGGTTATGTTATTTATTGTTGAAATTACAAAATCGAGTTTACTTAATCCTTTACACGCCTTAATAACATTAATTAATAACTTAAAGAATGAATTAAAATTGAAAGGGAATAAGAAATATACAAGAAAGGATTTGTTAATAGAGTTCACCCATGTTCGAGCTATGTCTTTGGGTCCGCTTCTCAATGTAGGACCACTTTATTAATGACACCAAGCTTAAAATGCCTTTTTAAATCATCGAAGCTCTAGACCTACATTACAATATCTTTCACAGTCTCCTCTTGCACCTAAAGACACCTGCGTACTCTCCTTCTCGGGTTAGGCTTCAGTTACCTCATAACCCAAATACACTAAAAAGTATTACAAAATGACAAGGTCTTTGTGCTTACAATAGGACTTGAAGATCCTTATCCTCCAATTTCCCTAATTCTCCCCAAGAGAATTATAGTTCCTCTAATGTGCAATGTCCACTCATTAGGAAAATTCCCCCCTTTAAATACTGTTTCACATGCTAAAAAATGGTTAACAAATAAATCTTCCAAAATATTCTCCTATCTCCTATTTTGAAATTAACAATCTTTAATATAGGGCTTATATTAACCCGAGCCCCTTAAAAACCCTTTAAAATCCTCTGTTTTAAAAATGACATTTTAAAACGAGCTTATATGGTTTAATCTTGTTTCAAAAATTGTGTAAATTGGCTAGGGGAGGTCTTGGGCCCTATCTCCATGGAACGCCTCAGTTTTCAAACAAAACCATATTGTGCCTTTAGCATGCCCAAAGTACATGCAGGCACACTAGTTGCTAGGGGTGACTGCCACCTCCCCAATATAGGCTCATATTTAACTTTAAATAGAATGAATGAAGGAAATTTTAATGACATCCACAAGACCTAGTAGCCTAAGGGACCCAAAAGCTCCAACTTAGCCCAATTTCAAGTTCTTTTCCATGTTGGATCTTCTCTTGTGAATCTTGATTAAGAGACTCGTTGTTTTGTGAAGTCTTGACTCTTCAAAAAGCTCATTCAGACTGTCCACTTTTAATTTGTTATCAAACTAGTTGCGAATGTCTTCATATGTTGCACACTTCATAATGAAAATGCCATTCTATTTCTACTTCTCTCTTGTTGCAAAAAATGCACGTTATTTCTTCCCACTCTTCATTTGGCAACTTCCATCTACCTGTTTCACATCTCAAATGATGAGAAGCAAGGCCTTTATCATATCCAAGAAAGGTGGATGGGATAATCCACACCACTTTTAGCAAACCGTAACTGCTGTGATCAAATCCAAAACCATTGAGACCACCGCAGGGGTGCCATGTGGTGTCCATCCATTGGGCCTCGTGGCATCTTATTAGCTGTCCTTCTACAAACATGTATCACCTCCCAACTGGCCCATGTACGCCATCCACTACATGTCCTGCCATGTCAACTACTTGTGCCACGTCAACTACTTGTGCCACCTCATTTTCCATGTGTCATGCCGACGTTAACATTCGTACAACTTGGTCAACTTTTTTTTTTTTTCCCGAAAAACTTTGACTAGCCATATCTCGCACATACGGACTCCGATTAACGCAATTCAAGCGGCATCAAAATCGTCTCGATGAGCTCTTCGACTTGGTGTTGTTTCTGTCAGATTTGGAGATGATATATTTTTTGCCCTTTTGAGTCTGCATCTCGAAACTCCGGTCTCGACAAACTTTGATCGAGCATAATTTTTGTGTTTGACCTCCGTTTGACGCGATTTAAGTTGCGTCAGGATCGTATTGGTGAGCTCCATCCAATGATGCTAGTTTTGCTAGATTATGGGAGTGTGATTTTTTTAGGTCTTCTGGATCCTCCTAGATAACAAATAGAAGTAAATAGCAAGAATTCAAAAGTATTTAATCATAAACAACCTCAAAATCAAAATTGCCAATCTCACGTTAGATTCTTTTGGTTGAAATAGATACTTCCTATTGGATGCATCGACAATAAATCACATGTTAAGTTATTTGATAAAATCAAAACAAGGACAATCACCATTGGTTAATAATGGTGGTGGAGGAGGAACTAAGTCAAAGGAAGTAGTTGTGGATGAAACAAAAGAATAATTTGATGAATAAATGAAATATAAAAATACAAAAATGCTCAAACATCAATGATTGAATACAAAAAATGTGATAGAAAAATTTAGTATTACCATGTGGACAAAGGTTAGAAGAAAACATAATACATTAATATGTTTAACCCCACATAAAAGCTCAACAAATTTTTTTACGTAGGAGTTACAATTAAGGGGGAAGCAAAATTGGGAATTGCCTAGTTGAGAATTGAATCTCAACATCTTAGATACAAGATTGGTAGGTACGCTGTACCTAAAAAAAAGGAAAACGAGAACATGCCTATTTTGAAGTAAGAAGATGTTAGAGATCAAAAGACACTTTCTAGTGAACAATCTCCAATAATATTTGTATCCCATATAACAACCTACCTTAATATAGACAACCTAAAACAAAACATGACAATCAAAATGAATGAGAAAAAAAATCTAACATTTAAGAGAATCTAAATTACTTAAAACTAGAATTCTTAATCCCCTAACATTTCATTATCCAAAACCCATAAAACCCCGTTCCTCCTCAAAGTCCATGGTGGCCCTGCCCTTGCGTTTGTGTTACACAAATTCGAAATACCAAAGCATCAGGTCCCGTAGAGAATGACAGTTGTAATAACTTCTCTTCGATTGTCTCGCCTAATTTCACCGAAACCCGGTTCAGTTTCATGTGCACCCTTTTTACGCTCCAATAGACGTCATAATCATACGTTGGTTTTGTGTAGTAAAAAGAAATCATTCATATTTGGATCTGTTTTCTCTAGTCAGAAAAATTCAGTAGGCGTAGAATCCAAAAGGTTTTCCATTTGCGATAATCATAGAAAGGTCGCAAGCATGGCGGAGGAGGCTGGTAACCCATTGCTAGAGCAGGGTCCTTTTCCTCGCTTTGATGCAGTGGAAGCGAAGCACGTACTACCAGGCATAAGGGCTGTCTTGAAACAACTGGTAATATCGATACCCATTTCATGATTTTGTAATGCCCAACAAATAAGCATTTGAGGATTTAGTGATATGAGGAGCTCAATGACATTTAGGCCAAATTGTTATGCATACTTATTGGGTACATCAGTCAATGGGAAAAATCGATACCCGTTTTATGATTTTGTATTGCCCACCAAATTACCATTTGAAATTACAAGGAGATGAGAACGAGATAACTTTTAACGGCATTTAGGCGAAATTGGCGTGTAGAGCTTATTTGGTGTATATGCCAATTGGTAATTTCAATATCACTTTCGTGATTTTATAGTGATAATGGTAGAGTGAGTTGAGATCATTTTAAATGCCATTTAGGTCGAATCGGTCAGCTTCCGGGTGAGTCTGCTTGTTTTGATTTGATGCAGAATTATGATATGTATTTTCAAATTATTGAGATGAGAAAAACTTTTAATATCAGTTAGGCCAACTTGTCTGTAAGAATTTGTTGCGACGATTTGTTCTGTTGATTGAGATATGGGGTTTCCAATGCCATTTATGCCAAAGAGATCATATGTTTGTTTTAATATAAGAAGTAATCTCAATGCTATTCAGGTCAAAATACTCTGTAGGGTATCTGTTGGTGATATGCATACGCTTTCATGATTTTGTTATATTCACTTAATATAAAATGATATTATAGTTAAATGAGATGAACTTGAAGGTTATTCGGGACAAATTGTTCTGTAAGACTTATTGGTTGTATCTGTTTCTGATTTGATACACGATTTAAAAAATAAAATAATCGATTGGGATAGAATGGATTTTGAATGGCACCGAGGCCAAATTGATTTACATCTATTTGTTTTAATGTCCTTTTGTAGTAATTGAGATGAGATGGATTTTAATGCTATTTTGGCCGAATTGTTTATACGACTTTATGTATTTTAATCTGCAATTTTGCAATGATTTTCCGTTAGTTGAGATGAATTGATTCACGTGGCAATTCGGGTCACATTAGTATGTAGGACTTTTTCACTTATTCTGATGTTTAATTTTATGAATTTTTTGCGTTGATTGAGATGAGATGACATTTGACTCCATCAATACCAAATTGGTCCGTTATGGCGATTTGAGATGAGGTGACTCTTAAGATCATCTAGACCAGATTATTGGCAGATTATGCATATTTAAAGTGTTACACCATAATCCCTTTTGAGATGGCAGACACAGATTTGGAGGGAAATGCCACGATTTTAAAAAAATGGTACAGGAGTTTTCAAAGATGACTATATTTTTAATCAATTGATAAAGCTGCAATGATGTACACATCTTAAGCCTTATTACTGTTTCCCGTCATACTATTACTCTTTAGTTCATACAAAAAATAGAAAATTACAATTCTATTAACGCGTTTCTTTATTTCTTTTAGCTTTTGTCAATGACATATCAGTACTTCAGGAAAACTTGGTGTGATTTATATGATATTTCTTAGAAACCTCCATAGGAAGTTTCCTAGTTTTAAGGGGTTATTTTGTTGCAAGGTGTGCACCCTTAGTCTCCTTGTGCTGTGTAGTGCAACGCTCGGGTTTGTGACATGGCTTAACCGCCTCCTGTGGCTTCTGTAAGTCTAGTGGTTGTATCAGGCATTAATAGATCGATCTTTTGGTGCAACAACAATCGTACTTCTAACAAGCGGTATCAAAGCCTAGGTCACAGGTTCAAACCCCCTCGCTTGCGCTGGGGGATTGTTGCAAGGTGTGTGCTCTTGGTCTCCTTGTGTTGTGCAGCATGGTGTTTGGGTTTGCAACATGGCTTAACCGCCTCCTGTGGATTCATTAAGTCTAGTGGTTGTATTGGGCATTAATAGGTCGATCTTTTGGTGCAATGGCAAGTGTATTTCTAACAAGTGGTATCAAAGCTTGGCTCACAGGTTCAAACCCCCTCGGTTGTGTTGGGGGGGAATTGTTGCAAGGTGTGCGCCCTTGGTCTCCTTGTGCTGTGAAGCGCAATGCTCGAGTTTGTGACATAGCTTAACCGCCTCCTGAGGATTCTATAAGTCTAGTGGTTATATCGGGCATTAATAGGTCAATCTTTTGGTGCAACGGCAACTGTACTTCTATTTATTCTAGTAGACATATAGATACACAAAGAAACTTCATCAATAGTTTTCTAATGTCTAGAGATTTCCCCATATGGGTCTTCAAGATGGAGATGTCTTTGGTATGGTATATGGGTACCAAGGGTTAGACTAATCAAGTAGTTGTAGCTTGATGGATTCAATCAAAGATTTGGAAAGTTCATGATTAGTGCAAATTTGAGCATGACCAAGATTATTGTGTTCCTTTTTGATGTTTGAAAACAACTAAAGGTTGACGAAGGATGCAGTTATTCATTCCTAAACAAAATCATTCCAAACATTCAGTGGAAGTCGAGAAAGTTTTACGGTTACCCACGAATGGAAATTATAGACATTGTTAAAAGGGTTAAATCTGATCATTCATGTTTTCATAAAAATTCCAACTCATCCTTGAAGCCAGGGCTCATGCTCAAAAAGCCAAACCCTGTACGTAAAAACCCAATGGCCATGCTTAATAACCTTCTTCCTCTGAGAGCTTCTAAGTTTCTAATGGCCATTTCCATGTGGTTTGATGGATCCGATGCTAAGAAAATGACTTTATAGGGAATCTGATTTGTGATAAACAGGTGGAGTGAACTTCTGCTTGTCATTTTTTCCTAAACATGATTGATGATCCTTGACACTCATGACTGTAAGATAATCATTTTTGAGACCCCAAACCGTTTTACAATAAAACTCTAATGGTCTTTCTAGCTTTCTGAATTTGGTTGGAGATCTACAACTGCTTCCACACTGTACCTGATTTATTGCAATGCTTTCTATCGACAAGTGGGCTTGGAACTCCAGTCCGTGTCCCATTTTTCTTGCCAACAGGCATTGACTAAAGGGTGAAGTGTTTCATGTTGCTTTTAAAGTAGCAGTCACTTTGGAAAGATAAATAACATGGTTTTAATCTTATAATACTTCTCTAGATATTAAAATTTCTCTGGAGCATACATTTTACCCAGATGCAAATCTGATAGCATTCGGAATGCAGATCAAATTTTGTATATCTCTAGCCATTATATCAATTTGGGGATTCTGAAACATCTTCTTGAGCGTGAGTTTTAGTTCATGTGATGCTTGATAATTGGTGCAAAATTTGAACGGACCATCCTTTATGATGGATGGTAAAGGGGCAGTGTCTTCAATTATCAGCAAATCTTTTTCTATTGTGTTGTTGTCATTCTCTGATTATGTGTCTATATTTCATGGTTGAAATATTTGCTTTTGTTTATGTAGGACTCCGGTTATGTATTCATTTCCTTGTCTAGAGGGAGGGGATTGGAAGGTTCTCGAATACTATTTCATAGACTTCTAGAATTGGTGATGTGTTATTACATTTGTTTTACATGTCTTTGTTGGAATGTTCTCATTATTTTGATGAAAATCTTAGGGTTTTGGTCTTTCTGGTTCTTTAGGGTTTTCCCCTATACTCTTTTTTTCTAAACCCTTATCCTAGGTTATGGTCCTTTGTGCACGTTGTCATTGTATTCTTTTATTTTAATGTTGACTGTTTTTTCTGGTTTGTCCACTTAAGTTTATAGCCCGATCCCCAAGAAGATTGTGATCCTACATCCTTATGTTATTTGGTCATGGTCACATTTCAACTTTAAGGCCCTGCTGGTGTTCCGTGTTGATTTCTTATTGCATCTTGATTTCAAAGGGGTAAAAATATTGAAGTGTCATGATTTCTCCCTCATATTGGAGGCTATAAAAGGAGGGGGAATTCATTTGAAGTAATCATCATGGAATGGAAATTGAATGATCTGGAGGTCTAATTCTGATTAAGGCAGATCTAGGGCAGATAGGGAGCAAGATTTATTCTAGCAGATCATATTAGAAGAATATGCAGATTTAAAATAAACTAATAAAGAGAAAGGAGATCAACAGTCAACATTAAAATATAGTCTCAGACGAAAGAGAAAATCGCACAGTAACGATCGTACTGATTGCATATTTGTTACGATCTTACTGATTGCGTATTAGTTAGCAGACTTAACTAACAATACTTAGACATAAACAAAACATTCAAATTACACCTAAGTTGTTGATGCCGATGTTGGGTAGGATTGTGACTCCACACAGGGGTCACGACCCTATGTGGAACCACGATGGTTCCACATAGGATCGTGACTCCCTGTGGAGGCACTATCCAATATGTGAATGATATATAGATGCCAAACATGCTCCCTGCAGATGGAAAGAAAAGATAACAGAGCATAGGCGACCAGTATACGGATAAATACGAAACTCCATTCTGACATTGCCAAAGGTTCATTTTATTACATACAGTAATAAAATCACTGCAGAGATCAGTCACAGATATATATAATTTGCAAACCAACAGAGGCAATTCGATAGAAGAATAAAATCGAATTAACAACATACAGAGATCAGAGAACTGATTAATAAAACTATTCTAATAGTCTGTTTAACATTTACAAATTTGCCCTGCTGGTGTTCCGTGTTGATTTCTTATTGCATCTTGATTTCAAAGGGGTAAAAATATTGAAGTGTCATGATTTCACCCTCATATTGGAGGCTGTAAAAAGAGGGGGAATTCATTTGAAGTAATCATCATGGAATGGAAATTGAATGATCTGGAGGTCTAATTCTGATTAAGGCAGATCTAGGGCAGATAGGGAGCAAGATTTATTCTAGCAGATCATATTAGAAGAATATGCAGATTTAAAATAAACTAATAAAGAGAAAGGAGATTAAGTAGAAATCTGAATAAATAAATAATAATCAGCATACAGTCCCTTGCATTTTATGAGTGTTGGATCTGATACATAATGAATGAATCCAAAAACACATCTGCAGAAACATCAAGTATCGATACCAGCAACCAATCCAATCAGAAGGCAGATCATACTTCCAGCATCACTCAGTCTGCAACAATAGCATCGAGTCCAACAGTTGACATCAGATCGGACAAGGTCACACAGTCAATTATTAAATAGCAAGAGATTTCTATCTAACCATTGCATCCAAAATCTTGGTATAAATAATACTCACATGTATTTGTCAATTCCTTATATATATGTATCTTTATATGTTGATGATGCTTAGTAAGATTAATGCTCAAGTATATGCCTCTATGGTAGTAAATAGATATGCATACTGTTTTAAATCTACCTTGTGAGAGGAAGGGCTTGAGGTATAAGAGAAGGGTGGTGAGCGGGCTTGTGAGTAGGCTGTCCTAGAAGGACCATTGCAGCCTAGGACAAAGAGGGCACTTACAGAGTCAAGTAACCCCTTACAACCTCCCCTCAATCCCACAAGATGGCAATTGTCTTTCAGGATATGAGACATGAATGGGGAAAGTAGGTACAAGCCATCAAGCAAGCAAGAGAGCTGTGGTAGACATCCACTCTTGGGCTTGGTGTAGAAATGGCTTTGGGCGGACCCATAATGTCTCTTCCTTCAAACCCTAATATGCTTATGTATATTATAGACAATCTACGAATATGATATGGTTTGTCTAACCCTAATAATTGAATATACATACATACATATATGTATGTATATATGTATGTATGTATGTATGCATATTTGTATATGTTGCTTATGTTATGACTGCAGTATTCAAATCCAAGAATCACGCCATTTAAAGAGATATTCTACTTGTTAAGATGTAACCCTAACCCTAGTTTGTTGCGATTGTGATAATTAGGGCAAATTGGGAAGAGGACATTATAGACTCACAAAGTAATTACAAAAGTCTTTTCGGCTTGTGACAACTGGTGACATTCCATTACATTCCATTACATTGGGTGAGTCCTTCACATTGTGGTTTTCAATGTGGATCCCACCTTCACTCCTAACATGTGTGATGGGTTTATCTCTTCTAGGGAAATGCTAATATGGTTTCCAATTGGGTGGTATTTTATATGATTGTAAACAAATGACATTGATATTGCATCATGTAGCTCCTTGAATTGTGGGTTTGAATGTGGAACACACTTTCATCTATGCGATGCATGATGGAAATAAAGATGAAGTGTTACTGCACATAGTGGCTTAGTTGTCAATGCATGTGGTTAAATGTTGTGATATTATTAGGTGATTGTTAATCATGCCAACAATCGCAATGCTCCTATTGGTTGTAGTGTACCACATGTCTCTTTGGTGGCATTGAGTATAAAATTAGAAGAAAACACATGGCATATCCATCGCGTTATTGTTGTTTTGGGGAAAATTCCTAGAGCCAGCTTGCAGTGTGCTTATAGGAGTGTGATGGTTTATAAATAGAAAGCATAGTTCATGATGTTTTAAAATTATGAAGTGAGTGTCTAACTTTATTTTTAATTTGCACATGCTGTTGAAGGTTCCAATGAAATCATTCTAATATTCCAACCTATTGATGGTGTTTTTATGCACTATGCAACACAAAATAAAATGCTAAATATTCTATCCCCTCTTGAACAAAGATTTCCCAAATGCTAAGCTGCGTGATCAAATGGGACGACTCCAAGGTTCTCGAATGTCAGGTCTTGACATGCTCCTGGATAGATTTAGTTGTTTGATGTGATATTGCTGGAATCACAAGGTGGACTTGCGTTGAATGTTTGAATACTTTGAATTATGCTGGAACGTGGGATTTCACTTGATTGAAAAAAAAAGGAAAAAAGGATAAGGGTTTAGGAAGCTGATCTAATCTCAGGAATGCAAGAGCAATGGACAATCTTTGGTGAAACCCAACTAAGTCTTGCCTCGACATGCAACAAATATTTCCACAAGGTTAGTGTGATCTTCTAAGGATAGCTTTATGATTTTCAAATCACCACTACATGGATAGATACCATCAAGTTGATGCATATCAATGAAGAAGTAGCAATTGAAGTTAGGGTTAGCTAAGATGGATCCAGTTGACTACGCAATTACAATCAGCAAGGTGTTAGTAGTATGGATATGCAAATTTCACCATTGATCATACACAAAGTTCTTCCATTCATCTAAACAACATAAAAATAAAACGAGAAGTAGAGACCATGCAAATTGTCTAATAAACATATGAATTTTGTTGAAGTTATGTAGCAACGGTCGGATGACTCTAACCGTTCAAATGTCTAATTGGCCTAACGGCCTTAGACATTTGTATGATTATTCCTTATTCCTATCCTTTATCGTACTTCACTGCAGATTAGCATTCTGATCACAGATTACAATATTATATGATGATCGATTTAATCATTGATGTGACATTCAGATTATATATATCATCGATCCTATATATAATCAGTAATAGTTTTATATTACTGATTATACATAGCATCGATTGTATTAGTATACTGACCTGTCTATGTAATGATTAAATATTGTTATCATAACATATTATCGGTTACATTAATTATACTGATTGCATATTGTTTGGTTATATGTTGATTATTGTTATCGATAGTTATCGATAAACATGGCTCCACATAGGAGTCACGACTCTTTGTGGAACCGTGTCAGTTTCACATAGAGTTGTGACTCTATGTTGACCACCGAGCCTATATAATATCAACCATATCACATTCGGTCTGGTGAGATACACAGCGAACAATATAGAGAGCAGTCAACATACGGAAGTTGATATTAAGTATAGTCAAGATTAGTGATTGAAGCAGAGAATATTGTGAGAGAAGATAGAGCGATCTGCAGTGTGAGAAGTCTGTCATATACGAACTTGGATAGTTCGATATACTGTGTAATCAGCATTGAGAAATTCTGATAAATACAACAGTAAATAAGATCGACATTATATTGCAATCTGGAATTATTAAGATATCAGTAATATATTATCAGGATTAAATTAATATCTAAGTGTTAATAAAATTTGAAAATACCAACTATTTAAATCTGATCAGCATTAACAAATTTCACCATATCTTCAATGAAGTTTACATGCTTCTTACAACAATGTCTTGGCAACAATCTTGCCTTCTGTTCCTACTCTACTCTAACTGTTGTCTATGTCTCTATTGACTATCAACTATTATTGTCCCTTACAAATGAAGAAATGGAGCCTTATATAGTGCTTTTATTACAATTGAGTGGTTCAGATTGATTCACAATCAATGACCAAGATCGAAAGATATAAACCCTAATTAGGATTTGTTACACTCATTGCAAAACATTTAATGCTTGACCAATGATAAAATTACAATTGATGGGACACATGTCCTTTGAATAATTGACCAATAGATGAAGATGGTGGGTGCATCGAACTTTGTGCCCATGTGGTAGTTGTCTCTTTGATGGTGTTGATGTGTTTTTTATGCACATGCGAACACAGAATAAAACACCTAAAGTATCTTATCCCCTCTTGAACAAAATCTCTCAAATGCTGAAGATTAGCTTAAGGATCACTTGAGAAGACTCCAAGGTTCATGAATGTAGGGTCACTACGTGTGGATAAGCTCATTGGTTTGATGTGATTATGCTGGAATCACAAGGGGACTTACATTTGAATGCCTGAATGCTTGATTTGCTGGAACTTGATCATCTGAATTTACAATCTGGTGATGCTTTTCGGTCCTAAATTAGCTCAAGTTTGAAAAAATGGCAAAAGGAAAGGGTTGAGAGAGTCTATTCTAAGGCCTAAAATGTAAGAAGATGGATGAATGATTAGGTGGAATCCTATTGGGAAAGGTCTCACCATCAATCCTAAACTAGCTCGAGTTTGAAAAAATGGCAAAAGGAAAGGGTTGAGAGAGTCTATTCTAAGGCCTAGAATGTAAGAATATGGATGAATGATTAGGTGGAATCCTACCGGACAAGGTCTCACCATCAAACCGAACAATTTGACACAAGCTCAGTGCAATCTTCTAAGGATGTTTCAAAGATGTTCAAATCATTACCATGAGCATTGATCACCATTCAAATTAATGCATAAGGAATGGACGTATAATGATTTGAAGTTAAGTTCATATCACTCCAATTGACCACGCAAGGCACACTTACAATCAACAAGAGGCTAGTGGTATGGACTAAACGGATTCCACACAAATGCATTCAACAAATTCTTCCATTCAATCTAATTTATTTATCATCTAACATGAGGATCCGACAAGAAACCATGCACATTGTAAAGAAACAGCACACTTCACCATGACTTCAATGAAAAGAGTTCATTTACAACTTAGGCAACAATTTCTGCCTTCTCCTCCTACTCTACTCTACTCTAACTTCTATTCTATTCTCTTTAGACTATCTATTGACTATTAACTATTGACTATTAACCAACTATTAACCTTTACAAATGAAGAGTTTGAGCTTTAAATAGAGAGCTCATTTACAATGAATGGTTAGGATTGATTCTCCATCAATGGCCAAGATTTTACAATGAAACCCTAATTAAGGTTTGTTACAACAAACTCTCCTTAGCCAATGAGAAAATTACAATATTTGAACACATGTCATCCTTAGAATATTTGGCCAATAAATATCGAGGGTAGGTATATCGGAGTTTGTGCCTCATGGATAGGTCTGGTTCATTGAATCTAGACGCGCTGATTGGTGGAACCTTTCTGATTGGTGGAGTAATGACTGGGATGCCATGTCAATCTTGCACTTTGCTTGGTCAAGGAACGTTGAGCAATATCTCTTGATACTCAACATTATTTAGTTGCTCAATGTGATGATTGATGAGAAGCGAACTTTGATTAACTCTTCTGAAACAATCTGCTTCTTTGATCATGTTTGATATTGTGTGATGACCTTGATTGTTCCTCCCCTTGCTCATGATGTACTTTGAGTGGATGATGCACTTGGTTGAATGTAACTCTTCAATGTACTGGCTTCAATTCTTGGATTCCTGAAGGGAATTCAAGATTGTCAAACATTCTTCCATTATGTATGTTATCCTTCCTTCATGCTCTAGTGTTTGCTGATGAAGTTTCGTCTTGATCTTGCATAGTGATGAAAGGAAGTATTTGTCATGGTCAAGTCATTCCTTCAATTCTTGCTTGTATATCTTGCCTCGTGATGGTTGTATGATCTCCCCTTTGCCATCTTATGATCTCTCCATGTCAATGTGATAGAATGAGAACCTTGAAGATGTCCTGCTCTACTGCTTGCAGGTGTTTAGCACCTTGAGTCTTCTTCATACACTTGACGTGTTCTTGATGAAGCTTCTTGAAGAGGTCTTCCTTGTATCTTGACCTTGGTGCTGAAATTCTCTCCTTGAGGTCCTTGTTCCGATCTTCCTTCAACCTGGCCAATTTGATCTCTTTCCTTACCTCCTGCAAAATGAACAATTGCACATCAAACACACATGATATACAGCTTGATCTAATCTTTGATATTTCTTTCTAAATCTGATCAAAGGAGTGACAATAATCAATGAATTCACTTTTTGGAATGCAATCTTAATGTCCTAGGGCAAATCTGGGCTGTCCTAAGATGAATTCACTGTATGATAGGTTCCTTTGCTGAGCAAATTCTCTTCAACCTGATCTTCAAATGACAAATTCGTCTCCTCCAAAAGACCAGATCTGCATTTAATGATAAGATTTGCCTTTTATGCTGATTGAGAATAGCTAATGCTTGATGAAGTTTGCTGTTCAATTGGAGTAATTCGCAGACCTGCTGACAAAATTCGCTTTTAGAGAGGAATTGTGTTTTGAATTGATGTTAAAATGATTAATTTGATCCTCCTTATATATGCGATTTAGGGTAGAGTCATGACTTTTGGGGTTAAGGCCGACTTGGTTTAATAAAAACAAAAATAAATTGTCTTCCTTGATGCTGGCCGACTTAACAGATCAGACTTCTTCCTCTCAGCAATTCGAATTTGAATAAGTTTTGGCGCCAAAATGCTTGCCTTCGGGAATTTTGCTTTGGGTCCTGTTGACGTGTATTTTGTACACCATCATACACAGAATAAAATGCCAATAGGCATCTTATCCTCTCTTGAGAAAATAGTCTCTAACTGCTGAAGATACGCATAAAGGATCAGTTAGGTAGACTCCAAGGTTCTTTTAGTAGGGTCTCTACGTGTGGACAAGCTTCCAGCGGTATGATGTGATTTGCTGTTTCCTCCAAGGGGCCTTACATATTCCGAAAGCTCAAGATTTTACTAAACTTAAGAAACTTTTCAAAAATAACAAAAAAAAAGTAGGGTTTGAAAGAGGTCTAATCTAATCTAACCCTAAGGATGACTTAGTATGGACAAGACTTGGCAAGATTCGACCAACTTCAATTTTGCCATAAGATAACAACTCAATTGAAATTAGTGCGATCTTCTAAGGTAATAAAATGATATTCAATGCATCAAAGATCAAGGACACTACCACGAAGGTACATACCCAAGATGCAATAATGATTGAAGATTAAGGGATTCAAAGTATTCTCCAGTCGACCACGCAAGGCGTTCCTACAATCAGCAAGAAGCTAGTGGTTTGGATTACGAATCCTAACAAAGATCAAGTCTCACACAATGTCCTTCAAATTAACAAGCTACTTTGATTGAGCACAATTCAAGTAAATCAAACAACCATGAAGATAACTCAAGAAATTTGCAACAAAACACCATAACTTCAATATTTCATTGATTTCCAAATCATCATGTACAACAATTGCTTGAATTCCTCTCTTCAAAACTCAATCTTGCTACAAAATAAAATTGCTTCTAGCTCTAATCTCTCTTACATCAACTATTGACTATTACACTATTAACTATTACCAAATGAAATGAAAAATGGGGGTATAAATAGCATCCCCAGTTACAATGAAAGGTCCAGATTGAAAGTAGATCAATGGACAAGATCATGACACCTAAACCCTAATTAGGGTTTGTTACAAATGGCCTCCTTTTTACTGAACAATATTAAATGCATAGCCAAACATTAAATTTGGCACAAAAACCTAGGAGACATAAACCAATGAGAAATAAGATGTCATGTCATCTGTAACAACCTTTCATCTAGAATCTTATTCCCTTTCCAATTCTCTTTCTTAGCATATGCAATGAATCTTGATACAATTCCTTCGATTTCTGCAATTGGAATCTTGGGAAGATTCTTCATACTCTCTTCTAAGTGGATGACTTGATCGAATGCATCTAGAAGAGCTGCGTCCCATGAAGGTTCAAGTTCCTTCGTCTTTTCAATCAGGAGCATGGTGGCAAACATCTGATCATACTGTTCATCTGTAACATTTGCGTCCTTGCAAAAGATGATCTTGATTCTATCCTCTAGTTCCTGCATATCCACATCTGTCTCGACCTCGATCCTTCTGCCAAGAATGGTACGAAGTACCTCAAATACTTTGTCCTGGATCGGATTGATCACCTCCTCAACTTGGCCACATCTAGTACTGATGTCTTCGAAGAAAACATTCTTCATATGGAGTAAGGTTGACCAATGAAACAAACTGTGAGGTTCTCCATCCAAGATCTTCTCCTGCGCTAAAATCTTCCTTGATGTGTGTCTAATAACTTTCAAGACAGGAATGATAACGTCCTTGGTATGGGCGAATGCAGCTACTGTTATCATCAAATTGTGGATCATCTCAAGAACCTGGATAGCTTGATGAATAATCTTCATCATCCTTGTTACAAACTCTATAGCCACTGTATGAGATCTATCCATCCAATTACTTGTATGTTGGACCATGTTCCTGAATTTTTCTGCTTCATTGATTGATTGAAGCGGCAATGCTTGCACTGGTGATCTAACTGGATCCTGACGTCCCAAAGGTTCATTGATGTGACTGAAATATGTCCTCCATGCACCGACCTCTCGCTCAAGCTTCCTATTCTTCTCCATTTCTTCTCTAAGCTTGTCTTTCAATGCTTCAAATGAATCGATAGCATCATCTAAAGTCTGCTTTGCTGTGGATGGTCCTAACTCAAAAGTCTGTATATCATATTCCTCTGCTAGGATCTCACCTTCATATTTGTCTGCTGCCGGTGTAGCTATCTGCAGTTTCCTGGATCCAGTCTCATCTCGAATCATCTTGGACATCTTGGTAGCCTTCTTCTTTTCTGTTACTTCATGTGAGCGTCCAACAAGGCTCTCTAAATCAATTGCATTGTCCTCGTCCTCTACTACGATCACCTTGGTTAATCTTTCCTTCAACCAATCTGGGATAATCGATCTGGTTTCTTGAACTTGAATCTCTTTATGCACTATTTCTTCTTGTCTGGGAGGAGATGTTATTTCATTGTCTTCTTTGTCTTCATCTAACTCATAGTCTTGGAGAGATCCATCTGGTGAACCATGCTGTGCCTGTCCTTCCTCCTGCCTATCGTTCTGTACCATCGACTCCATGGATTCTTCAACTTGAATTGTTCTCTTCTCAGGTCTAGAAGAAGTACCGGATGATCGATCTCTGTTAGCCTCTTGTTTCTTCTTGGAAGACTCTCTCTTTCCAGGTCTCTCTTTCCTCTTCGAACCTCTTGAATGGAGATTGCCCTCACTGGCACATCGAAGGTTACCTTCACCTGAATTCCTAGGATTAGGATTGCCTTCACTCACACTAGCTCCACCTTCGGCAGGTTTCTCTTCCAAAGTGAAAGACATAGATATACCTTGTTCTCTCAACTTCTGATGCTGAATGTCAACCCATCTGCGAGTACAAGACAAGACTGGTGCCATCAAAGTATCTAAATCCATGACCTCGGGCTCATTCCAATCCAACCTTATTGATTTGCTTTCTCGATCATAGGAAGACTGGATATGTCTGCCACTGTCCTGAGCTTGGTCGGCCACTCTGTAAATCCTACATTTCCTGATGAAATCCAAAGGCAATCTAGAATGCATTTTCCGTTTCACTTCAAGATCATCTAAGAGATTCATCATAAAATCTTCAATCTGGTACTCATGTCTAAACTTCCTGCCGACTGTCTCCTCTAAATGTCCATGTGGATCAAAGCTTTCTCTCAAAGCAAAAGATGAAAAAGAATACAAGGCTAACTCCTTCTCTGCGTCATCCATAGCTAAAGCATTAGGACATACCTCAACTGAATTACCCAAAATGATAGGTACTGGAACTCCATTCTGATGTCTGTGTCTGAATGCCTTCACATATGCTGCCAACTGTCTTGTTACTTCAAGTAACACAATTCTGTCTGTCGGATATCTCGGCAACATGTATGGAGGTAAAGGACATCCATGCACTCTAATATAAGTGAACTTGGGAAACTGAATGAACCAAGCACCGTACCTCTTTATGAATTCCTGAGCATCCTGAGATAATCTGTTGTGAATTCTACCTTGCAACGTCCTTGTGATGTTCATCGTGAAAGTATCATTAACCAACTTATAGTTGCTCCCTGGCGGATGATGCAAGTAGGCGTAGGAATCACAAGCTCTGACCTCGCCGGGTCCTCTTCCAATCACTCCTCTGTGAGGTAGTCCTGCGTATTCAACACTCCTGATCGAGGCATAGATGACATATGAACTCATGTGGAAGGACTTAGTAGCCTTGAGTCTCCTCAACTGTACGTCTAAGCAATGGCTAATCATCCTAGCCCAATGTATCGTACCTTTCCCTTGAACAATCACCTGGATGAAGTAAAACATCCACTTCTCAAAATAGAAGGCATGAGGGGCTCCTGTAACTCGGTTGAGCATGGTAATCAAATCTCTGTACTCCTCTTGGAAATCAATCCTGTGCGGTGTGTTCGGGACTTTGCTTAGACGGGGACGGCTCTTAAGTAGCCAGTTCTTATTGATAATGCTTAGACAAGCATCTGGATCATCTTCATACATTGATCTGGTTCCTTCTATGCTCTTGTATATCATGTCCCTGTGCTCTGGAAGATGGAAAACTTCACTTATAGCTTCCTCTGAAAGGTACGCCAAAGTGTTTCCCTCTTTGGACACGATCGTTCTGGACTGTGGATCATAGTGACGAGCACATTCGATCATCAACTCATGGCATTGAACAGCTGGAGGAAAGCCGGCCGCCTTAATGATGCCACTCTCGATTATTCTCCGGGCGACAGGTGATGGCTTGCCAATGTAAGGGACCTCTCGAAACTTCTTCGTGCTGAAGTTCCCCAAGTTGGTATCTCCAATGTTGTTCCACTTCGACACGATCTTGGTCTCCACTTCTTCGGTCCTCTGATCTTCTTTCATGAGAGCTGAGCGACTGGTGGATGCTCCTGCCTTCGGGGTCGCCATACCTACACAACATTTCATAATGAGAAGCTAGATTTTGCAATAAATAACATAGATTAGAGGATAAATTTTAGGAAACTTCATGATAAGTCTTTGAGTTATCATTTCCTAAAATAAAACGATTGAGCTAGGAATTCAAAATTCAAAATAACTCAAAATTTAAAATATGACGATGAATAAATAAAACAATAAAATCAAATCGCCATACCTCAATAGAGAGCTAACTCTAGAATGCAAAAAGAACAAAATTCGCCTAGGCAAAATTGAGGTGTAGATGATCTTCAACGTGATCTCCTCAAGAAATCAATTTCGCCACCTTTGTCCTTGACGTGATCTTCAAATCTTGGCAAATTCGCTCAATATAGATCTTCAAATATCGCACCACCTTGGAAGTATTAGCGCCACCTTTGGATGATATTCGCACTTCTTCAAACACAATTTCGCACCACCTTTGACTGGGATGAAGGCTCGCACTTGAATGATAAATTAATGATGTAAAAATGATAGTTTTCACTCTCCTTTTATAGCGCTCACCTCTTCCATTCATTAAGGCCGACTTGGTGATATAAATCAATTTTTAAACGATTTTAATTAGATGATAAAGGCCGACCTCCATGTCAAAGCGCTCCATTCGATTTTTTTATTTATTAATTAATTAATTAATTATTAAATGCCTTTGATTTTTAATTAATAAATTTCGATTTTTAAACAAGGCAAAATAATTAATAAATGCCAAACGCAATTTTTTAAATGCTAATTTAATAGGATTTTCAAAACTCATCGATCTTAGCATTTAAGGTAAATTTAAAATGTTCATTTGAGCGCCAAATTTTGAAAATGGAGTAGACGTACCTCATCGCCCTGGTCCCTTGGAGAGGGACAGGAGCGATTCACCATTTTTGTCATGATTTCTTGTAACTTCCACGTTCAACTTCTTCATTTCCACGTTCAAATCACCCATTTTGTCGGGTCCTTCAAGTTAGATCGCCTTGCACGTGCGCATAAGTGGTTTTGGATGTATCATCGCCCTTGTCCCTTGGAGAGGGACAGGAGCGATCCTAAGGTTTTTGCTTGAAATTCTCCATCTTGATATGAACTTTTCTTTGTATCATCTTCCAAATGCCATTTAAAACCTTGTGCGTCTTTATCTTAACGTGATTTTCAAAGGATATCATGTGTTTTGGCTAACATCGCCCTAGTCCCTTGGAGAGGGACAGGAGCGATCTCCATGTCCTGGCTTAAATTCGTAAACATCTAACCTTTGTTCATCGTTTATTGCCTTCCAAATAGCGTCTTTTACCTTGTCCATCCTCGCCTTGCCTTGACTTTGAAGGAGTATGAGTGTTTTTGATGAAATCGCTTTGGTCCTTGTCCAAAGGACAGGAGCGATATGAGCTTTTAGCTTGTTTGACAACATTTGGACGTTCCAAACTTTGATATATCACCTTCAAAAGACACCTTGAACCTTGTATGACCTTGTGAAGCCTTGTCTTAACGTCATTTTTGCATAAATTGATCAATATACCCAATATCGCTCTGGTCCCTTCCTGAGGGACAGGAGCGAAGTTCAACATTGTGAGCTTGTTCTTATTTTCTTCAACTTGCAATTATCTTCAATGCGTGAAATGACGTTCCTTCGATTCTCTTGGTAGCTTGACACTTGCTTGTTTTTTGAAATTCATGCCTTTATGGAAATATCGCTCTGGTCCCTTCCTGAGGGACAGGAGCGAACTGGGTCTTAGAGTGCAAATTCCTTCAATGTGATGACCTTGGTAACCTTGTGCTTGATCGAAATGTCTTGAAATGTCTTTGCCACCTTGTTCCTCGCCTTGGAATGTCTTAAACTTGAATAAGAAACAATATAACCATCATATCGCCCTGGTCCCTTGGAGAGGGACAGGAGCGATTCTAGCTCTTGTGGTCTTCATTTCACTTTATCACCTTCAAAGTTATATTCAACGGGTTCGTAATACGCCCTTCCATTCATCCATGCCTTGGGATCGATTGAAACTGGACAAGAAAATCATGCATAACAAAAATCGCTCTGGTCCCTTCCTGAGGGACAGGAGCGAACTAGGCATTTTGGGTCCTTGCTGACGTTTCAAAATCTTCAATTTGTCTTCAATGAGTTCATTTCATCGTCTTCCTTGCCATCAAACACAAACTTGCCTTGATCTTTGCCTGAATTTTGTCCTATGAAGAATATCGCTCTGGTCCCTTGGAGAGGGACGGGAGCTATAATGTACTTCGCCCTGGTCCCTTCCTGAGGGACAGGAGCGATTTTAGCATTCTGGGTTATTTTCCTTCATATTTGCACTTCAAATTATATTCATCTGATAAAACATCTTCCCTTGGACCTCTTCGAATTGTCAAGTCGTCAAAATCTTGCAAGGACAAAGCAAAATTTGATTTGTAGCTCCGGTCCTTCACTGAGGGACAGGAGCGATTTTGCTCCTGGACGCATTTCTGTGTTCATGAAAATCTTCAATTTATATTCAATGGAAAGATCTCGCCTTTCGCCATCACTTACAATTCGAAATTCATCTTGACTCTGCAGGAATAGTAAGATATTTGAAAACGAGCTCCCGTCCTTCACTGAGGGACAGGAGCGATTTTGCTCCTACAGGCCAAAATAACATGATTTTACAAGTTTAATCAATTCACGAGGCGAAAACAAATCATTCTCAATGCCCGGGATCAAAATCAAAAAAGTCAAAATTTGGTCAAAATTAGTCAATTGGACAAAAATTCACATTTCATCATCAACACTTAGACAAATTTAAGCTCTGCACTCAAAATTCCAATTGAAAATAGACCAATTTGGCGAAATCATTGCATTCAAAGTTTGCATCCTACGAAAGAAGCTCAAAAACTCTCAAAACTGACTGGATTCTGGCTTGAAAAGACGTTAATTAAAACCCTAAGGCTTAACCCTAAATCCAGACAACTGACTGACTAACAAAATCCTAAAAGTGAAGCGAAAAGCGAGCGAAAAAAAGGGGGTCCCCATTTGCAATGGGGCGATGTGTGAAATGGTCAGAACAGGTCCTTGGCAAGGTACACACATGATTCGCTCTAGGACCCTTGGAAGGGCAAGGCTCTTGATAAGATTTTTGCTCTCACCTTGGCAAGGACAAGACCTAAAACAAAATTTGCTCTCTGTCCTTTGGAAGGACAGAACTCAAAATGAAATTCGCTCAATGTCCCTTGGAAGGACAGGACCTAAAATGAAATTCGTTTTGTGTTCTTTCCAAGGACATGACTTGTATTAAAAAAAATTCGCTCCAAGACCTTCGGGAGGTACATCAATTGGAAATAATTTGTTCTAGGACCTTTGCAAGGACAAGGTCAAGTAAGAAATTCGCTCCATAACCTCTCCAAGGACATTACTCAAAATTTGTTCTAGGGCTTCACTTGGAGAAATTCGTTCTTGATCTTTGCTTGGTACATCATTTGAAGAAGAATTCACTCTGGACCCTTAGCAAGGTACGCCACTTGGAGGTGAAATTCACTCTATGTCCTTCGAAAGGACAAGCTCAAGGTGGAAAAGTTCGTTCTACTTGGTGCTCGAGGTACATGGTCTTAAGATGAAAATTCGCTCCAAGTTTGAGGCAAGGTATATGATTTGGAGATGGAAGGTACATGCCCTTGGTAAAATTTTTCGCTCTACTTGGTTAGGACAAGGTATGTAACTTCATGAATGACTCTTCACTTAGCTCTTTCACGTGACTCTACTTGGTTTGTTCAATCTTAAGTCCATCTACGAATCATTTATGCGACACTTGATATTTTACTCCACTCCACTCACTAGAAGAGAGCATAGAGAGACTACTCCTAGAGAAGGCAAAACCTAAAAAAGGGGGGTCCCCATCTTGATGGGGCGATGCGTGATGTGGTCACAACATCTGGCGACTCCACTGAGAAAATTTTCCTGAACATTTCAAAAATAAAACCCAATCCATCTCTCGGAACTTGTGGAGAATTCTTTCTAATGAATCAAAGGGTTAGAGAATGTACACAAACAAGATAAAAAACTCAAATTGCATCAAGATACTTAGTCTTTGATTACACATGTGTGCGCAATTGAGTTCATTTCCTCTCAACAAGAACATCATGATATCCAAGTTCCCTCGTGATTAGCTACGTAGTTTATCTCAACTTCATAAGCATCCTAGATAGAGCCTCACTACCAGTCGAACGTCTATAGCCCCAACGAGGCTATTGCCGCAATCTCACGAATATTGCTCCATTGCCGGTCGGGCATCCATAGCCCCGATGGAGTTACTCACATGTCCCCATTAGCCAATTTTGATATTTCATTTTCACTCATTTTCTTCCCTTGATTTTTCTTTCTTTCTTTTCAATTTTCTCTTTTGATATTGCTGTTTTTTCATATTCCGTCAATTCCTTTGGCTTATAAGCATTGAAGCTTACTAGGGTTTGAGGATTACGGTGGTGCTGAAGCAAGATTTTGGATTTTTCACTAACCACGGCTTCACCTGAAAACCATAATGTCTCGGAGTTTAATTAATGTGAAAAAATATAATAATCATGAGATGTTAGCATCAAGATACATTAAGTGATTTCTTCCTTGTTGTGTACAAATTCTAAACAAATAATGTCATCGAGACAAGGTGCATGCCTTAAGTGTACATTAAGTGATCACCTTACTTTCGAGACATGGTGCATGCCCTTTGCAATACACCTTTTGATTATGTTTGTCCAAGGTATGAAAAGGTGCGAACCACCTTATTGGCAAAGGAGAAAGCATCCGTAGAGTCACAAATGAGAGTCGTCAAAGATACATGGCCGGAAACAAGTGTGTCCATCGTTTCTGATGGACGGAAAGATTGTAAAAATAGGCCATTGATCAATGTTATAGCAGTGTGGCCAAAAGGGGCAATGTTATTGAAAGTGGTCGATTGTGAGGGGCAAGTGAAAGATGCAAATTTCATTGCCAGTATCCTCATAGAATGCATTGACATGGTAGGGCCTGAAAATGTTGTCCAAGTCATAACGGACAATGCTAAAGATTTTAGGGCAGATGGGACTATAGTGGAGGCTACATATGGTCACATCTTTACTCAATTTAATCATGCAAAAGATCGACACACAAATTGATTGGGTGAAACAAGTGTGCGTGGAGGGTGAGGAGATTCAAATGTTTGTGACTAATCATCATATGTCACAAGCCATTTTTAGGACCTTCTCCAAGTTGGAGTTGTTGAAGGTAATTACTAATTTAAATTTCATTTTTAATTTTTATAGTTTATATATGATGTGTATTTTTTTTATGTCATGTTAGGTTGCTGAAACACGATTTGCATCTCACATGCTTGTCTTAAGACGACTTGTGAAGGTGCAAGAGGCCTTGAGTTCTATGGTCATGAATGGATTGTGGAGTGTATGGAAGCAGTCCAACACAAAAAGAGCTAAAAAAGTAAGAGAATAGATCCTTGATGAGAAATGGTGGGATAATGTGGTATATGTATTGAATTTCATCGAGCCCATCGTGAGCATGATTAGGTTTGCTAATACTGAGTGCCCATGTTTGGGTGAAATTTATAATGCCATGGATTGCATGCTGGAGAAAATAAGAGAAGTAATACAAAGAAAAGTAAATGACCCAATGGAAACATTTTTCAAAGTTATGCAAAAAGTTGTTGACCGTTGGAACAAGATGACCACCCCTTTACATCTCTTAGCATTTTCTTTGATCCCAAAGTTTTACAGTGTAGAGATGCTTGCAACACCAAGGAGGGTGCCACCATATAGAGATGAGAGCTTGCTTCTAGCTATAGGGCTGCCTTTAAAAAGATATCAAGACGAGGAGACAAGAAATGTTGTCTTGAGGGAGTTCAGCCAATTTGTATCCACATAATATCATGATATTGCAGCTCTTCAGGCTAGATATGGGATGGATGCTGATGAGTGGTGGTATGTACATGGTCAAGGCTCCATTTACTTGCAGCCTTTTGCAATTAAACTTCTCTCCCAAGTATGTATCTTTTTTATTTTTTATTTTTTTATCGTTTTCCAATTCCATTTGATGCTATAATTTTTATTTTATAATTTATAAATTTCTAATTATGTTTTAACTTTTAATAGGTTGCAAGTTCTTCTTTAGCTGAGCGGAATTGGAGTACATAGTCCTTCATCCACTCAGTCAAACGTAATCGTTTGGGTGCAAAGAAAGCCGAGGATTTGGTCTACATACACACCAACCTTCGTTTGTTGTCACACAAGAAACCTGAATATAATGCGGGTGCAACAAGGAATTGGGATCTAGCCCTGAGTGTGCTGATTTAGATGCTTCAGGTGCACAACTTGCCCAAGTCACTATAGACGAGGCAGCTATGGAACTTGAGGGAGACATAGCTAGTGGGAGTGGCATTCCAATGGATAGTGGTTCAATTGATTCTGAATTTGAACCAAATGATGACCTTAGGCTTGGGTTGGATGCTTCAAATGAAGATGAATATGGAGATTAAATCCCACAGATGGCTTGTAATTTGAGTTTTCATTGTATCATGACATTTTGAAACTTGAATATTATCATTTTTGCAAATTATGAATATGATATTACATTTATGATATATGAATATTTATTGACAATTATGGGTTTATCATCTATGTATGGGAAAGTAACATTGTATGGATTGTTTCATTGTAATAATGGTAGTGATGGTTTGGGTAACTTAGGTTTTTAGTAGAAATTGTGTGCCACTTTTTCTTGAAACTTTTGTGTTTTTTTGCTTCAAATTGTTGCATATTTTTGGTACAAATTTTGTTTTTTTCCAATAGAAGTCATGGTATAGGGTTTTCTTGGTGGTCGACAGATTTCTTGAAGTTTTTTTATTGATTTTTTTAATAGAAAAATGAAGGTTTTTTTTGCCATTTCAGACTTGCGCGATGGGTTTATGCATTATATTTTGGATTATCGAGTCTTCTGCAATTTTTGATGATTTTTTGACCAAATTGAGTTCTTTCCTTGGTGGCTAGGGTTTCTAGTGCTTTATAGACTTGTTTTGGCGTTTTTAAAAAACATTGTGGGTATATTTTGCTATTCAATTGCTTGGGTTTCATGAGATTTTTTTCAACATTACTACATGTTGACGTGTGTTTTATGCACATAACATTTCAGAATAAAATACCAAGGTAATTTACCCTCTTGAACAAAATCACCTCAGATGCTAAGAATGAGATCAACTAAAACGATTCCAAGGTTTCTACATGTCTAGTCTTGACGAGTGGGTAACTCAATGGTCGATGTGAATTGCTGTGTTCACTTGGGGACTTATGCAAATTTTTGGATTATCATAAAGATGTGGAATAGGTGTACTGACAAGTTAAGATTTATCAATGAAGCTCTGGACTTAATTCTTACTAAAAAAATGGGCAAAAAGAATAGGATTCAGGAAATCTATTCTAAGCCTAGGAATGTAGGAAATGATGAACAAATCTAGTGGAATCAAACTAGGCAAGGTCTCACAAACAGGTATTGACACAAGCTTAGTGCAATTGTCTAAGGTATACTTAAAAGATTTTCAGGCTATCACCATCAAACGTTGACACCATCCAAGTTGATGCTTGTCAAGGGACGCGTAATAGTTGAAATTAAGCTTACTCAAATTTCCAGTTGACCACACAAGGTGCACTTACCAGCGGCAAGAGGCTAGTGGTATGGATTAAGGATTCCACACAAATATATCCAACAAATCTTTCACTCAATCTAACATACATGAAAATAAATTCTAATATAAAATTCTAATCTAACTTGGAGGAATTGAGAACTATGAATGCAAACAACACTTGAAGAGCAAAATCACCAACAATTGAACAATGATTATGGTTCAAATAGTTGCAGCATATACCAACAATTTTACAAAAACTCTCTTACAAATGAGAGACAAGGAGACATATATAGAGTCTCTTACAAAATGGATGGCCAACATTGATCCAAGATCAACGACCAAGATTATGCCAACAAAACCCTAGAACTGCCTGTTGATGTGTTTTTTATGCACATAACAATACAAAATAAATTACCAAAGTAATTTACCCTCTCTTGAACAAAATCACCTCAGATGCTAAGAATGAGATCAACTCAAATGATTTCAAGGTTTCTACATGTCAGGTCTTGACGAGTGGGTAAGTTTAGTGGTTGATGTGAATTGCTATGTTTCACTTTGGGGACTTACGCAAATGTTTGGATTATCATGAATGATGCGGAATAGGTGTGCTGACAACTTAAGATTTATCAATAGGGCTCTGGATTTATTTCTTATTAAAAAAGGGGGAAAAAGAATAGGGTTCAGGAAATCTATTCTAATCCTAAGAATGTAGGGAATGATGAATGGATTTAGTGGAATCAAACCAGGCAAGGTCTCACAATCAGGTATTGACACAAGCTTAGTGCAATCATCTAAGGTATACTTAATGATTTTTAAACTATTACCATCAAACGAAGACACCATCCAAGTTGATGCTTGTCAACGGACGCATAATAGTTGAAGTTATGCTTACTCAAACTCCAGTTGACCACACAAGGCGCACTTACCAGCGGAAAGAGGTTAGTGGTATGGATTAAGGATTCCACACAAATATACTCAACAAATCTTTCATTCAATCTAACATACATGAAAATAAATTCTAATCTAAATTCTAATCTAACTTGGAGGAATTGAGAACCATGAATGCAAATACAACACTTGAAGAGCAAAATCACCAACAATTGAACAATGATTAGGATTCAAATAGCTGTAGCATATACCAACAATTCTACAAAAACTCTCTCTTACAAATGAGAGACAAAGGGGCATATATAGAGTCTCTTACAAAATGGATGGCCCAGATTGATCTAAGATCAACGGCCGAGATCATGTCAACAAAACCCTAGAATTGCCCTAATTAGGGTTACATCAAAAATGGTGCCACCAACATATGGCCCAATAGAAAGATACCTAATCATATAGGGAATCTTAGCATACTCCAAGAATCTAGCCAAAACTGAATCTAACTCCTCCATGGAAATGCTAGGCAAGGTATCCTGCTGTAAATCAATCACATCCAATGAATCCGAGCAAGCATTCAAAGTGTTCTCCCATTCAGGAATGAGCTTCTGCAAATTATGAACATGAATCAACAAAGAGACCAAGTCATCTATCTGACTCTTCTGCAAAGAGTCCAATTGGCAAAAATACATAAATTTTATCTTGTCTCTTAATTCGGCTAAGTGTAAACCACTAGCATTACTAACATCAACACCCAATAATTCCTCAATCGAGGCAAGGATCTTCATCTGAATGTCCTGAATTAATCCTTCCATCTCCATACAACTCGATTGGGCGTTCTCATAAGCTGATTTCTTCAAAGCTAGTGCACAATACCAGCCATGGAAATTATATATGTCTCCACTGTGCACAATGTTCTCGCTGACCAAAATGGAATTAGGAACCTTCTTCAATGCCAGGAGGCGTGGAATAGTCTTCTCTTGGATAGGCCGGAATTCTTTCCAAACTCCCTCCAAATATTGGATCCTGAATACAAGCGTTGTTTTCTTATCATATGCTTGGACAAACTGAGTAAGGAAATCATCTGCCTGCTTTCTTGTGCTTTCAATCCACTTTTCCACCTCTGAGTGTGTACCTCTAGCTACCTCGCAGTCTGAATGTATTCCATGGTCAACTGCAATAGGGGAAATAAGGGTGGGATCTCCACGCCTTGTCCTTGCAATATACTCTCTGAGTCTAATATTTTCTTCTTTGTACCTTTCATTCTCCGCAATCGTTGTGTCTAACCTTGCATTGATTGCTTGGAGGTTGTCACCAATCTCCTGAAATTCCTACCCTGCGGATGGACGACCAAGGGCAACTAAAGTGATCTGGAAATCCATGGGAGTAGCAGTGTCCACTGTCACGTCGGCTCTAGGAACAACAATCTGGGCAATCCGCATTCCTGTCTCATCTCTAGCTATGTGTGACAAAATCTCTGCTCTCTTGGGCTCCTTCTTCTTAGCACTCCTAGCTAGGTAGTCATCAATATCCTCAATAGGCTGTACTTCTATCATTTGTTTACTTTTTTCCATACTCTTCCTCAACCATTCAGGAATAGCGGTCATCTCCATACCATCATCAAGACATATTTCTCGATCAAGGTCCTTCAGTGCTGAGATAACTTCATCATTATCATCAGGTTTATTCCTGGTCCAATCATATACATCATTTCCCAAACTAATTTCCAAAAGGACAGTAGGGGATCTCGGCTGGTCATCATTCTCATCAGGAGGTGCAGATGTTGCTGTGGCATGAAATTCCTGAGTATTCTCTGGTAGTATCACTGTGTTGGAACACTGCTGAGTCTCCTTATTTTGTTTTGTTACTTCAATCACTTCGATTGATGAGGCACTGGGAGGGGGTGAAGGAATGATAAGTGGAGGAATGATAGTCTTCTGTTTCTTCTTCACATCCTCAATCTTCTTCCCTCTAGCCTTGACTTCTCCAGTCATGTTCTTCCTTCTCTTGGGAGCTTGACTCTTCGTTTGCATGAATCCTGACATCACTGACAGTCCTCTGATCATTCTCGGAAGTAGACTCTTCCGTCTTCATCCTTTCATAAGTGAAGGGAACACCCATGTCAACTAATCTGTTCATTAGCATATCCACCCATGTGCGGGAGAAATTCAAGACTTCTCTCATCAATACATTCAGGTCAATCTCTTCTGACTCTGACCAATTTGGCAAGAGGATTGCCTTCTTCATTTCATTCTCATAATGTGGGTGTGTATGATCTCTATCATCTAATACCTGATCAGGGATGAGAAAAAGTCCACACTTCCTCATGAAATCCACTGACATTCTGGACCACATTCTTCTCTTCACTGCTTGTTCGTCCATTAAGTTAGTCCAATAATCCTCTATGTCAACCTTATGAGTGAACTTCTCTCCTCTGATCCTTCCGACCTTCTTGTCTGGATCGAATCTCTCTCTTTTCTTGTAGGTAGCAAATCTGTAGAATGCAATCTCCTCACCTGCAGTGCTGGTAGCTATGGCAGATTGGCAGACCTCTGACGTCTTCCCAACTGAAATAGGGAATGTCATTCCTGTCCTGTGCTTCTCTCTCTGGATAACATCGAACTCTAGAAGCTGTCTTACCACTTCCAACAATATCATTCTGTCAGTAGGATACCTAGGAAGTCTGTAGGGTTCAGATTGAAACCCATGAATCCTGAGGTATGTGAAAGTGGGAAACTGTATATACCACGATCCATATTTCTCTATTAACTCTGTTGCCTCCTTGGACAATCTTCTGTGGATTCCATCCTGCAGCATCCGTGTGATGTACATAGTGAATGCATCATTCACTCTCTTGTAGTCTTCAATTCTGTGCATATTCAACTGGGGATAGCATTCATAACTCTTAAACTGTCCTTGCCCATTCCCGACTTCACCTTTGCATATTAATCCTCTGTATGAAACAAACCGTGCAAGCAGGTACACCAGGTAAGAAGTCATGGCGAATGACTTGGACCGCTCTACATTCCTCAACTAAAAATTCCAGATTGTCCCTTATGATCTTAGACCAATTCACTAGTGTTCCTTTAAGACAATCCTAGATGAAGTAGAACATCCATCCATGAAATATTGCTCCCTGCGGCATTCCCATCACTCTGTTGAGTAGGAATATCAAATCACTATATTCCTCCTTAAAATCTACGCACATAAGTGTCTTGGGAGCCTTGGAATGATGATTCCTAGGTTCAATCATCCATTCTTTATTAATTAAACTCTTGCATACACCCATCTTCTTTGTGTATTTGTCTGCATAATCTTCCTTGGTCACATCCTTCATGTCTGTACTGCGTGGAATTCCGAATACCTCAGCAATGGCATCCTCAGCAAGGTAGGCGATGACAACACCCTTCGGACTCTTGATCATTCTTGTGAGCGGATCGTAACATCGTGCACACTCCAGGATCAACTCACTGCACTGTATGGATTGTGGAAACCCAACGACATGGAAAATGCCACTCCTCATAATATTCGCATATGCTGGAGAAGGAACCTGATCTCTGGATCCGAACATCTGACGTTGCATCCGGTCAAAGTCCAGGAAATGCATGTTGGTATCAGTGATCTCCCTCCATCTGGATGAAATCTTGAACTCTGGATAAAATCCAGTCTCCAATGTCTTCAGCAGCTCTTTCCTTTCCTTGTATCCTGACTTCGACATTGCACCTGTATGAAACTGGAAGTTAGTCCTAGGATAAAAATAAATACTTGTAATAAAATTCCTGACTTTCTAGAGATTTAGCTAGTTTAGAGCATGGAGTCAGGAAAATAATCCATACACTTGGTAAATTTTAGCAATTACGTTCAATGTGTGACAACACTAAGGCATGGAAGCCTTGCATAAAAATTCATTTATACCTCCTTACGCTTAGAAAATATGCAAGCAAAGAATGCAAAGGAGTATACCAGATTGATGATGACTTAGGAAAGGTGTGAAAGGTTGTGTTTTCACACAATGAATGTCTGAAGACAC